>NC_052344.1:24733963-24801463 GCF_016432855.1 Salvelinus namaycush | reverse complement strand
TCTGGTTTGCTAACTACCTCTCTCAAAGAGTCTCAATTTACATCAGTAACATAGCTCAGGCAGTAGGAAGCTCTCTCATCCATTTAAATGCAGATGATACAGTCTTATACTCAGCTGGCCCCTCCCTGGATTTTGTGTTAAACGCTCTACAACAAAGCTTTCTTAGTGTCCAACAAGCTTTCCCTGCCCCTAACCTTGTTCTGAACACCTCCAAAACAAAGGTAATGTGGTTCAGTAAGAATAATGCCCCTCTCCCCACAGGTATCTTTACTACCTCTGAGGATTTAGAGCTTGAGGTAGTCACCTCATACAAGTATTTGGGAGTATGGCTAGACGGTACACTGTCCTACTCTCAACACATATCAGCTGCAGGCTAAATCTAGACTTGGTTTCCTCTATCGTAATAGCTCCTCTTTCACCCCAGCTGCCAAACTAACCCTGATTCAGAGAGAGAGAGAGAGAGAGAGAGAGAGAGAGAGAGAGAGAGAGAGAGAGAGAGAGAGAAAGAGTGAGAGAACGAGTGGGAGAGAGTGAGAGTGAGAGAACGAGAGAACGATAGTGAGAGTGAGAGTGAGAGAGAGAGAGAGAGAGAGAGAGAGAGAGAGAGAGAGAGAGAGAGAGAGAGAGAGAGAGAGAGAGAGAGAGAGAGAGAGAGAGAGAGAGAGACAGAGACAGAGACAGAGACAGAGACAGAGAGGGTGTGTATGAGGGTGTGAGCAGGTGGGTCTGGGCAGGTGTGATGTCATTGATGTTTGTATGTGTATGTTTTGTACTGTTTGAAGACTATGTCAACAATGGTCTCGTCTTTTCATGCCAATCATTTTGAATTTCAATTTGAGAGAGAGAGAGAGACAGCTAGAGACACAATCAAAGAGACAGAGAAAGAGAGGGTGAGAGAGAGAAAGCTAGAGACAGGGTCAGAGAGACAGAGAAAGAGAGGGTGAGAGACAGCTAGAGACAGGGTCAGAGAGACAGAGAAAGAGAGGGTGAGAGAGATGCACATGTAACCGATGTGAAATGGCTAGCTAGTTAGCGGTGGTGCGCGCTAATAGCGTTTCAATCGGTGACGTCACTCTCTCTGAGACCTGAAATAGTTGTTCCCCTTGTTCTGCAAGAGCCGCTTGTGGCGCGTTGGGTAACGATGCTTCGAAGGTGGCTGTTGTCGGTGTGTGCAGAGGGTCCCTGGTTCGAGCCCGGGTCAGGGCAAAGGGACGGACGAAAGTTAAACTGTTACACACACATCCTCTCCTACCATCAACATCCCTCCTTCAGACAACAAGTGCCAGTAGAGTGTCCTTGTTGCAGTTTAAACGTTCCATTAGATGGTGAATTCAACTTGACTGTGCCAGCTTTCAGCCAGAGAAAAGAGTGAGTTCTGAGAAAAGATCGACAGCAATTAACTGGCTGTGAGGTACCGCAGGCAGAGATGTAAACAAACCAAGTCCACATCGCCAACCTGACAACACACACACATTCTGTTTACTGGTACATACATACATTCTGTTTACTGATACATACATACATTCTGTTTACTGATACATACATACATTCTGTTTACTGGTACATACATACATTCTGTTTACTGATACATACATACATTCTGTTTACTGATACATACACACATTCTGTTTACTGATACATACATACATTCTGTTTACTGGTACATACATACATTCTGTTTACTGATACATACATACATTCTGTTTACTGATACATACATACATTCTGTTTACTGATACATACACACATTCTGTTTACTGATACATACATACATTCTGTTTACTGGTACATACATACATTCTGTTTACTGGTACATACATACATTCTGTTTACTGGTACATATATACATTCTGTTTACTGATACATACATACATTCTGTTTACTGATACACACACACATTCTGTTTACTGATACATACATACATTCTGTTTACTGATATATACACACATTCTGTTTACTGATACATACATACATTCTGTTTACTGATACATACATACATTCTGTTTACTGGTACATACATACATTCTGTTTACTGATACATACATACATTCTGTTTACTGATACACACACACATTCTGTTTACTGATACATACATACATTCTGTTTACTGATACACACACACATTCTGTTTACTGATACACACACACATTCTGTTTACTGATACATACATACATTCTGTTTACTGATACACACACACATTCTGTTTACTGATACATACATACATTCTGTTTACTGATACACACACACATTCTGTTTACTGGTACATACATACATTCTGTTTACTGGTACATACATACATTCTGTTTACTGGTACATACATACATTCTGTTTACTGATACATACATACATTCTGTTTACTGATATATACACACATTCTGTTTACTGATACATACATACATTCTGTTTACTGATACATACATACATTCTGTTTACTGATACACACACACATTCTGTTTACTGATACATACATACATTCTGTTTACTGATACACACACACATTCTGTTTACTGATACATACATACATTCTGTTTACTGGTACATACATACATTCTGTTTACTGATACATACATACATTCTGTTTACTGATACATACATTCTGTTTACTGATATATATACACATTCTGTTTACTGATATATATACACATTCTGTTTACTGATATATATACACATTCTGTTTACTGATATATATACACATTCTGTTTACTGATATATAGACACATTCTGTTTACTGATATATAGACACATTCTGTTTACTGATATATACACACATTCTGTTTACTGATACACACACACATTCTGTTTACTGATAAATACATACATTCTGTTTACTGGTACATACATACATTCTGTTTACTGATACATACATAAATTCTGTTTACTGATATATACATTCATTCTGTTTACTGATATATACATACATTCTGTTTACTGATACATACATACATTCTGTTTACTGGTACATATATACATTCTTTTTACTGGTACATACATACATACATTCTGTTTACTGGTACATACATACATTATGTTTACTGGTACATACATACATTCTGTTTACTGATACACACACACATTCTGTTTACTGGTACATACATACATTCTGTTTACTGGTACATACATAAATTATGTTTACTGATATATACATTCATTCTGTTTACTGGTACATACATACATTCTGTTTACTGGTACATACACACATTCTGTTTACTGATATATACACACATTCTGTTTACTGATACATACATACATTCTGTTTACTGATACATACATACATTCTGTTTACTGATACATACATACATTCTGTTTACTGATACATACATACATTCTGTTTACTGGTACATACATACATTCTGTTTACTGATACATACATACATTCTGTTTACTGATACATACATACATTCTGTTTACTGGTACATACGTACATTCTGTTTACTGATATATACACATACATACATACATACATTCTGTTTACTGATATATACACATACATACATACATACATTCTGTTTACTGATACATACATACATTCTGTTTACTGATACATACATACATTCTGTTTACTGATACATACATACATTCTGTTTACTGATATATACATACATACATTCTGTTTACTGATATATACATACATACATTCTGTTTACTGATACATACATACATTCTGTTTACTGATATATACATTCATTCTGTTTACTGATATATATACACACATTCTGTTTACTGATACATATATACATTCTGTTTACTGATATATACATACATTCTGTTTACTGATATATACATACATTCTGTTTACTGATATATATACACATTATGTTTACTGATATATACACACATTCTGTTTACTGATATATACATACATTCTGTTTACTGATATATACATACATTCTGTTTACTGATACATACATACATTCTGTTTACTGATACATACATACATTCTGTTTACTGATACATACACACATTCTGTTTACTGATACATACATACATACATTCTGTTTACTGATACATACACACATTCTGTTTACTGATATATACACACATTCTGTTTACTGATACATACATACATTCTGTTTACTGATACATACATACATTCTGTTTACTGATACATACATACATTCTGTTTACTGATACACACACACATTCTGTTTACTGATACATACATACATTCTGTTTACTGGTACATACATACATTCTGTTTACTGATACACACACACATTCTGTTTACTGGTACATACATACATTCTGTTTACTGATACATACATACATTCTGTTTACTGGTACATACATACATTCTGTTTACTGATACATACATACATTCTGTTTACTGATACATACATTCTGTTTACTGATATATATACACATTCTGTTTACTGATATATATACACATTCTGTTTACTGATATATAGACACATTCTGTTTACTGATATATACACACATTCTGTTTACTGATATATACACACATTCTGTTTACTGGTATATACATACATTCTGTTTACTGGTACATACATACATTCTGTTTACTGATACATACATACATTCTGTTTACTGATATATACATTCATTCTGTTTACTGATACATACATACATTCTGTTTACTGATACATACATACATTCTGTTTACTGGTACATATATACATTCTTTTTACTGGTACATACATACATACATTCTGTTTACTGGTACATACATACATTATGTTTACTGGTACATACATACATTCTGTTTACTGATACACACACACATTCTGTTTACTGGTACATACATACATTCTGTTTACTGGTACATACATACATTATGTTTACTGATATATACATACATTCTGTTTACTGGTACACACATACATTCTGTTTACTGGTACATACGTACATTCTGTTTACTGATACATACACACATTCTGTTTACTGATACATACATACATTCTGTTTACTGATACATACATACATTCTGTTTACTGATACATACATACATTCTGTTTACTGATACATACATACATTCTGTTTACTGGTACATACATACATTCTGTTTACTGATACATACATACATTCTGTTTACTGATACATACATACATTCTGTTTACTGGTACATACATACATTCTGTTTACTGATATATACACATACATACATACATACATTCTGTTTACTGGTACATACATACATACATTCTGTTTACTGATACATACATACATTCTGTTTACTGATACATACATACATTCTGTTTACTGATACATACATACATTCTGTTTACTGATATATACATACATACATTCTGTTTACTGATATATACATACATACATTCTGTTTACTGATACATACATACATTCTGTTTACTGATATATACATTCATTCTGTTTACTGATATATATACACACATTCTGTTTACTGATACATATATACATTCTGTTTACTGATATATACATACATTCTGTTTACTGATACATACATACATTCTGTTTACTGATATATATACACATTATGTCTACTGATATATACACATTCTGTTTACTGATACATACTTACATACATTCTGTTTACTGATATATACATACATTCTGTTTACTGATACATACATATATTCTGTTTACTGATATATACACACATTCTGTTTACTGATACATACACACATTCTGTTTACTGATACATACTTACATACATTCTGTTTACTGATACATACACACATTCTGTTTACTGATACATACATACATTCTGTTTACTGGTACATACATACACACATTCTGTTTACTGATACATACACACATTCTGTTTACTGATATATACACATTCTGTTTACTGATACATACTTACATACATTCTGTTTACTGATACATACATACATTCTGTTTACTGATACATACATACATTCTGTTTACTGATATATACACACATTCTGTTTACTGATACATACATACATTCTGTTTACTGATACATACATACATTCTGTTTACTGATATATAGACACATTCTGTTTACTGATACACACACACATTCTGTTTACTGATACATACATACATTCTGTTTACTGGTACATACATACATTCTGTTTACTGATACATACATACATTCTGTTTACTGGTACATACATACATTCTGTTTACTGGTACATACATACATTCTGTTTACTGATACATACATACATTCTGTTTACTGGTACATACATACATACATACATTCTGTTAACTGATATATACATACATTCTATTTACTGATACATACATTCTGTTTACTGGTACATACTGTACATACGTTACAGTGCACAGACTAGTCAGAGAAAGCAACACTGCAGGGTTGTGGTCCATTAGAATTTTAGTGTGATTCAATAAAAACGATTGTTTACAAAAGAAAATGAATTTAAATGCAAATTCATGAATAAAAAAATCCTCAACTCACAGCATGACCAGGTTGAGGAAAATGCTGGTAAGGAAAATCGTCAACTCACAGCTGATGAGGAAAATGTCTTGGGTTGTTGTGGAGCGTTCAGATAGAAATACATCTATGACATGTGGAGGAACGGAATAATCACTTCTATTCATGGCGTTTCTATCGGCAACATGACATACATTGCCAAGACGGAAGAGGATGTGAGACATCTCACTCTATCCCTTTTTCTGGTTCATATACAGTTAATGAACTAAGCAGACCAGACCCAGCTGCTATCGCATTAGTGTTTATGGGAAAGCCATCCTGTCAAGCTGACCGGAACTGTGACCATTTCTTTCAATGGTAGACGGCCTGAGTAAGACATCTTCATTTATCCACCATCTTTGATACATTGCACCCTCCTGAACGTGACCCTGTTATCACCTGTTTTTCCTGCCTGGTCAGGTCATGTGATCAGATCAGGACAACATCCTGGCCTGCGATATGTCACCCAATTAAAATCATTCCAATCCAATATCCACCTCACTTCTTATCTGACAGCATTGATCATCTTAGAGCAAAGCCTCCATGTGTTTGTTCAGTGGCTCCTCTATAAACCCAGTGGACAGGAGAGCATAATACTTCATGGATATCTATCCTAGTGACCAGCGAAACACCCCACAGACTTCCATTCACATCCTGGCTACAGCAGCCAACAATGTGAAGGACTTTTTAACCAGTGACTCACAGAGAGGCAGACCTTAGAATCGTCCCTTCTATTTCTGGACGCAGCAGGCTAGGGCAATTAGACTGATGGGGAGGAGGAAGGAAGGAAGGAGAGCTGCTGCCGGTCCACCTTTCCAAAATGGAAGACAAGAAAGAGAGAAAGGGGGGAGGGGGGAGGTAGGGAGATAGAGAGGGGGGGGGAGTGGAGAGAGAGGGAGGATGAGAGGGAAAGAGAGATGTAGAGAGAGAGAGAGAGAGAGAGAGAGTGCCATCTGAGAGAGAAAGGGGGGCGGTGAAAGAGAGAGACGGGGAGAGGGGGTCAGAAATTCCAATACACTTTCCCAATTGTGTGTTAAATTGGACAAAGGGAATTGCAATTCTCATGCTGCCAGATAGGTGGGCGGTCTTCTTTAAACCTGACCTTTTAGAACACAAAACCCCTGAAATGAGTCATGAAATTCAATTCAAATCTGAGCCTACACTTCCAAACATAATAACCACTTGAAATGTGATTTTAGATGGACTGACTGACTAGCTGGCTGGTGAAGGAATGTGGCAGTTAAAACAGCACCTGTCCTGAAAATGAGTTATTTGTTAATAAGCACCTGCAGTGGCATCAATCTCATTTGCATAATTATTATGAGGACAAGCCATGGTTGTCAGGGGCGACAGACTATCAGTGGTAGAGAGTTATAGAGACGGGATTCAATCAAAGCAGCAGTGTGGAAATATTATATAGCATTGCTGTGGTGCCACGTGTAAGGGCATTTTTATAATGCAGTGAATAAGAGTAGACAATGTTTTGTGAAATGAAACCAAACTTAGCGTGTGTTTGAATTCGTACAAATAACTGTGGGTAAGTCATTCTCTTCACGATAATGCATTAAAAAGACACTATTGGCTTTCCAACTGCTTTGTAGTTGTACTGAACTTTGATTGCCACAAAGTGAATTGCAGAAATAATAACTAAGCCTTAGTTCAATCATAGAAAACATTACAGAAGCAATCACAATTCTCCATGTCCACTAACTCCTAGCCTTCAAATCCAAACTAATCAAACAACTGTGGAAAATAACAAGATGAAGTTTGGATTTTGAGGCTATCCAACTCCAGCATGATGTCAACTAGTGTGACCTCAACTAGTCTAATCAGTAGTTATCTATTGACCTGTCTTGGGATGACCAGAAAGCACTAAGGCTCTAGAGAACCAGGACCGCTGTCCTTTATAGCACATTAGCTTCATACATCACCTCCTGACAGACATTCAGATGGGAGTTTTTGGTTGGTTGGTTGGTTGGTTGGTTGGTTGGTTGGTTGGTTGGTTGGTTGGTTGGTTGGTTGGTTGGTAGGTTGGTTGGTAGGTAGGTAGGTAGGTAGGTAGGTAGGTAGGTAGGTAGGTAGGTAGGTAGGTAGGTAGGTAGGTAGGTAGGTGTGTATGTGTGTGTGTGTGTGTGTGTGTGTGTGTGTGTGTGTGTGTGCGTGTGTGCGTGTGCGTGCATCTGACAGTTTCCCAGGAGGAGTCCATCAAGGTGCGCATTCACTGTCTCCTCCAAGCCCTGGGTTTTATTTTGGGGTTAAACAGCCTTGGGGAAGAGGCCAGGTTGATGTCACAATTCATTCTAGATAAAAGCATTGAAGAGCTGCTAACCTTCACTGGAGAATGGTTGACAACAAGAGAGGGACAAAATGAGGACATTGCACTGAGCCTTGTGGTGCTGTAAGAAAAGGTTTCTTACCCACAATGACTTTTTCTAATTTTCAGACATTGATGAGAGGAGCTTCTGCAGATTTGTTTTGGATTCAAAGTTTGGGGGCATCTGTCATCACATTATGACAGATACAAAATGACAAACTGACACATTTCTTTAAGAGCTCTCACATATCCAAGAATGCCTCAAGTCAGAGTGAAAAGTGAGTAAGGGGGAGAGTAGAAAGGGGTGGACATGCTTCGTACAGCTGAGGTGTTAGGGGTCAAATACAGATGCATGTTACAAAGAGCTGTGTTGTTTCAACCGGTCACTTCAGTAACAGCCTATGAGACATGTCAAGAGGCTACTCAGAAACCATAGACCATCACTAAACTAGGATCGGACCAAAACACTTGTGTAGCCGATGTGAGTTGGCTAGCTAGGGACAGATCCAATACTGTTACACTTGATTAAATGTGTGTGGTCGAGAAGTGCTATTTTCCGAGCTGTGGTTTTGCAGTGTTTACATCATCTTGACGTAATGAAAAATGACTCATCTTCTGTGAGGTACAATGTCTGAAAATCAATCTTCTTCAATTATTCCTGGCTGTCAAGAGAAATAGCCCAGGTCGATTCCACAGGCTTTGTCCTTCCTGTTTCATTTGTTATCTGCGTATGTGTGTGCACACAGTAGCTGTGTCTATGCGGTATGGATGGGTGCGTGCATTGTGTTTATCTATGCGTGTGCATGCTCTCGTGTCGTGTGTGTGTGCACTGAGCCAGAATGAAATGTGTGCTGTCCGGGTGATGGGATGTAATGGGATATCAGAGTGTAACAGCCGGTGTGTGTGAGGTTTGTGTACAAGGTGTGTGTCTGGGTTTGTGTGTGTGTTAGTTAATTCGTGTGTTTGTGTGTGTGCGCTTTTTGAGGTGTGTGAGGTGTTCGGTTTAAGGTGTGTGTGTGTATTTGTATGTGTGCACTACGCGAGCTGTGTGTGTGTGTGTGTGTGTGTGTGTGTGTGTGTGTGTGTGTGTGTGTGTGTGTGTGTGTGTGTGTGTGTGTGTGTGTGTGTGTGTATGTGTGTGAGGTTTGTGCACAAGGTGTGTGTCTGGGTTTGTGTGTTTGTTAGTTCATGCGTATGTGTGTGTGTGTGTGCGCTTTTTGAGGTGTTTATCTGTGCGTTGTTCGGTTTAAAGTGTGTGTGTTTGTATGTGTGCACTGCGCGAGCTGTGTGTGTGTGTGTACACTGTATCCGAGATGTGTGTATTGGGTGAGAAATAGCTGGCAGCAGTCGTGCTCCCTGACAGCAGGTTTGTGGAGGGGACATGGACACGTTGTCCTTGGATCTCTCAGTGGCCATCGATCTCTCTCCATCTTATTTAGCTGCTGCCAAAACTCACAGGTCCCTATTGACAGAAGCCAATTATACATCTCTTCAGCATCACCACACAAAGCAAAACAAGGCGAACACCAGTATGTAAAATCTACCTATCAAAAGGCATCGTCCCTAAGAAGGGTTTTCATCTAAACTGATTGATTAAACGAACGCACAAAGAATATTGATGTGTTTTAACTGCATATTCACCCCTATGGGTTCTCTCTGTTAGTCTTGTTCGCAGGGACACCAAGGCCTGAGTCTCTATATGGATCAAAACAGACCCTGTTGAACAAGAGTGGGCATCTCCATTCCTAGAGAGGGGCACACAGTGTGTGAAGGCTTTTGTTCCAGCCCAGCAAAACCACTTCTGCTTCAACTAACAATTATCTAAAATGAAGACAATGATTAATGGTTTGAATCAGGAGTGTTAATGGATACCCATCTCTGCTCTGGTCCAATGGAAAACGCTGCTCTGAAAGGAAACGGTAAGGGATAAAGCCAAGGGACTTAGATAGTTGGTTGTTTCCAGGTTTCTACTGACTACTGTGGCCACACATTGACCTCTAGACCTCCGATGAGTTTTATCTCTTATTATTAATCTGCTGAGGTTGCTGTTCCCACACAATCCCTATGGACTCAAGGGTCAGCACCCATAATCCCCCTTGTGACCTCCGGGGTCAGCCGTGATGCTTGGGGTCAATGGGTCAAACGCAACAACAACACTGCATTACTGTGAAGGGAAATGATCAGTGTCCATCTTTGTGTATCTAGCTGTGGAAGAGCAGCGTCAGTTACATACTGTCTAAAACTAAAGGATGCTGTTGTGTCTAAAGAATGAGACCAGCTGTTGTGGCTCAAAAGAAACACAATCAAATAAAATCTTTTTATTTGTCACATGCGTCATTAAACAACAGGTGTAGAATAACAGTGAAATGCTTACATATGGGCCCTTCCCAACAATGCAGAGAGAAAAATACATGATAAATAATAGACAAACAAATACACAATGAGTAACGATAACTTGGCTATATACACGGGGTACCAGTACAGAGTCAATGATAACCTGGCTATATAAACGGGGTACCAGCACCGAGTCAATGATAACCTGGCTATATACACGGGGTACCAGCACCGAGTCAATGATAACTTGGCTATATACACGGGGTACCAGCACCGAGTCAATGATAACCTGGCTATATACACGGGGTACCAGTACAGAGTCAATGATAACTTGGCTATATACACGGGGTACCAGCACCGAGTCAATGATAACTTGGCTATATACACGGGGTACCAGCACCGAGTCAATGATAACCTGGCTATATACACGGGGTACCAGCACCGAGTCAATGATAACTTGGCTATATACACGGGGTACCAGCACCGAGTCAATGATAACCTGGCTATATACACGGGGTACCAGCACCGAGTCAATGATAACCTGGCTATATACACGGGGTACCAGTACAGAGTCAATGATAACTTGGCTATATACACGGGGTACCAGCACCGAGTCAATGATAACCTGGCTATATACACGGGGTACCAGTACAGAGTCAATGATAACTTGGCTATATACATGGGGTACCAGTACAGAGTAAATGATAACTTGGCTATATACACGGGGTACCAGTACAGAGTCAATGATAACCTGGCTATATACACGGGGTACCAGTACAGAGTCAATGATAACTTGGCTATATACACGGGGTACCAGTACAGAGTCAATGATAACTTGGCTATATACACGGGGTACCAGTAACAAGTGAATGATAACGTGGCTATATACACGGGGTACCAGTACAGAGTCAATGATAACTTGGCTATATACACGGGGTACCAGTACTGAGTCAATGATAACTTGGCTATATACACGGGGTACCAGTACAGAGTCAATGATAACTTGGCTATATACACGGGGTACCAGTACTGAGTCAATGATAACCTGGCTATATACACGGGGTACCAGTACAGAGTCAATGATAACTTGGCTATATACACGGGGTACCAGTACAGAGTCAATGATAACCTGGCTATATACACGGGGTACCAGTACTGAGTCAATGATAACCTGGCTATATACACGGGGTACCAGTACAGAGTCAATGATAACTTGGCTATATACACGGGGTACCAGTACCAAGTCAATGATAACGTGGCTATATACACGGGGTACCAGTACAGAGTCAATGATAACTTGGCTATATACACGGGGTACCAGTACTGAGTCAATGATAACTTGGCTATATACACGGGGTACCAGTACAGAGTCAATGATAACCTGGCTATATACACGGGGTACCAGTACCAAGTCAATGATAACGTGGCTATATACACGGGGTACCAGTACAGAGTAAATGATAACTTGGCTATATACACGGGGTACCAGTACAGAGTCAATGATAACCTGGCTATATACACGGGGTACCAGTACAGAGTCAATGATAACCTGGCTATATACACGGGGTACCAGTACAGAGTCAATGATAACCTGGCTATATACACGGGGTACCAGTACCAAGTCAATGATAACCTGGCTATATACACGGGGTACCAGTACAGAGTCAATGATAACCTGGCTATATACACGGGGTACCAGTACCAAGTCAATGATAACTTGGCTATATACACGGGGTACCAGTACTGAGTCAATGATAACTTGGCTATATACACGGGGTACCAGTACAGAGTCAATGATAACCTGGCTATATACACGGGGTAACAATACTGAGTCAATGATAACTTGGCTATATACATGGGGTACCAGTACAGAGTCAATGATAACTTGGCTATATACACGGGGTAACAATACTGAGTCAATGATAACTTGGCTATATACACGGGGTACCAGTACTGAGTCAATGATAACTTGGCTACATACACGGGGTACCAGTACTGAGTCAATGATAACATGGCTATATACACTGGGTACCAGTACTGAGTCAATGATAACATGGCTATATACACTGGGTACCAGTACTGAGTCAATGATAACATGGCTATATACACTGGGTACCAGTACTGAGTCAATGTGCAGGGTTCGAGGTAATGGAGGTAGATATGTTCATATAGGTGAGATAAAGTGACTAGGCAACAGGATAGATAATAAACAGTAACAGCAGCGTATGTGATGAGTCAAAAGAGTTAGTGCAAAGGGGGGTCAATAGCCTGGGTAGCTATTGGTTAACTACAGTATTTAACTAACTATTCAGTAGTTTTATGACTTCGGGCTAGAAACACAACAATTGCACTTCACATCACTGCTAGGGGTAGGTTATAGAGGGGGTGGCAGGTAGCCTAGTGGTTAGAAGGTTGGGCCAGTAACCGAAAGGTTGCTGGGTCGAGTCCCTGAGCTGACAAGGTAAAAATCTGGTGTTGTGCCCCTGAACAAGGCAGATAACCCACTGTTCCCCGGTAGGCCGTCAATGTAAATAAGTTGTTCTTAACTGACTTGCCTAGTTATATAAAGGTAAAAAATATACATAGCTAATATAACAGGATGTATGTTATTCTATCCCGTGTCGGCTCAAAACAAAGTGTTCTGACATACGAGTCTTTTGAGTCAAAGCTGCATGCCTAGTGCTAAACTCAGTGAAAGACTGAATAGTCTTTATCCCAAGCTAAACAGACAGAAGGGAGACAAAAAGCCATAAACAAACAGCTCCTAAGAAGTCTCAGTCAGCAGTCAGCTTGTCTCTAATACAGCCCCAACCCTGTCACCTGGACTGTTCTTGCCATCGTCATAGCAACATGTTCCCAAGGCTCTCTGGTGCTGTTGTCAGAGGATGGAATTTTAAAAGAAAGAAGAAAGTTGTGTGTGTGTGTGTGCGTGTGTGTGTGTGTGTGTGTGTGTGTGTGTGTGTGTGTGTGTGTGTGTGTGTGTGTGTGTGTGTGTGTGTGTGTGTGTGTGTGTGTAGCACTCGAGAGAAGCTTCTGATGAATACTGAAAGACGCAGTCACATTATTTTCTCGTAAATCCGTTGTGAATAACGTAAATAACATTGTGCTAATATTGTGGTATGGTTAGTTTGGGGTTGTGGTTTCTCGTAAATCCCCTGGCAATGCCCGCTAACGTTGTGCTAACCTTGTGGTATGGTTAGTTTGGGGTTGTGGTGAGGTTCTGGCAGGGATGCTCAGGGTATTTGAGCTGTTAACTCACTCTAGCCTGTGCAGCAACCTCAGACTGCAGAATAAACAAAGACTCAACACCGGCTCAGTTCTGTCCCAACCCAACCTGGCAGTGGGGCTCTGTCACAACAGTATATATATATATATATACACATATATACACACATATATACACACACACACACACACACACACACACACACACACACACACACACACACACACACACACACACACACACACACACACACACACACACACACAAACTCTCCTAAATGCTGTCTGGTGCAGGTGACATGCCGATGTTTACAGGCCAAGTGCCTCCAAGAATATCTAAGTATCACAAGGAATATGAGAATCTTCACTGTGAAATATTCTCTAAACGTGTGCATATTAATATGTGTACAATGTGAATGCTTCCTATTCATCTGTCTATCCAAACAGACTACGTAGAGGATTCCCTACAATACAACGCAGTGCAAAGTGCATGTTGAATCAGTTCAGCATGTCTGTCTAGTCTGACATGATTGTTGATATGTAGGCTACTGTATGTAGGGTGAACTCTCCAGAGAGAATAAAATATAGACTCAGCCCTTCAACTTTCTTCCATCTAAATCATTAACTATTTACAGTGGCAAGAAAAAGGTTTGTGAACCCTTTGGAATTACCTTGATTTTTGCTTAAACAACACACAAACAATTAGACGTTTTCATGTCTTTATTGAACGCACCGTGTAAACAACAAAAGTATGTGAACCCTTGGATTTAATAACTGGTTGATACTCCTTTGGCAGCAATAACCTCAACCAAACGTTTTCTGTAGTTGCTGATCAGACCTGCACAACGGTCAGGAGAAATGTTGGAAATTTTTACAAAACCGTTTCAGTTCAGCAATATTCTTGGGATGTCTGGTGTGAACCGCTCTCTTGAGGTCATGACACAGCATCTCAATCTCAATCAGGACTCTGACTTGGCCACTCCAGAAGGTGTATTTTTTTCTGTTGAAACCATTCTGCTGTTGATTTACTTCTGTGTTTTGGGTCGTTGTCCTGTGGCATCACCCAACTTCTGTTGAGCTTCAATTGGCGAACAGATAGCCTTACATTCTTCTGAAAAATGTCTTGATAAACTTGGGAATTCATTTTTCTGTCAGTGATAGCAAGCTGTCCAGGCCCTGAGGCAGCACCAAACCATGATGCTCCCTCCACCATACTTTACAGTTGGGATGAGGTTTTGATGTTGGTGTGCTGTGCCTTTTTTCCCAAACAACTGAACTTTAGTTTAATCTGTCCACAGAATATTTTGCCAGTAGTGCTGTGGAACATCCAGGTGCTCTTTCGTGAACTTCAGACGTGCAGCAATGGTTTTTTTTGGACAGCAGTGGCTTCTTCCGTGGTGTCCTCCCATGAACACCATTCTTGTTTAGTGTTTTCTGTATCGTAGACTCAAAGATGTCAGCATGTTCCAGATATTTCTGTTAGTCTTTAGCTGACACTCTAGGATACTTCTTAACCTCATTGAGCATTCTGCGCTGTGCTCTTGGGGTCATCTTTGTAGGACGGCCACTCCTAGGGAGAGTAGAAACAGCTGATCTTTCCCCATTTATAGACAATTTGTCTTACCGTGGATTGATGAACATCAAGGCTTTTAGAGATACTTTTGTAACCCTTTCCAGCTTTATGCAAGTCAACAATTCTTAATCTTAGGTCTTCTGAGATCTCTTTTGTTCGAGGCATGGTTCACATCAGGCAATGCTTCTTGTGAATAGCAAACTCACATTTTGTGAGTGTTTTTTATGGGGCAAGGCAGCTCTAACCAAAATCTACAATCTCCTCTCATTGACTGGACTCCAGGTTAGCTCCTGACTCCAATTAGCTTTTGGAGAAGTCATTAGCCTATAGGGGGTTCACATACTTTTTACAACCTACACTGTGAATGTTTAAATGACGTATTCAATATAGACAAGAACAACACAATCATTTGTGTGTTATTAATTTAAGCGCACTGTGTTTGTCTATTGTTGTGACTTAGATGAAGATCAGATCGAATTGATGACCAATTTTGCAGAAATCCAGGTAATTCCAAAGGGTTCAGATACTTTTTCTCGCCACTGTATGTTCCTAGATAATTGAGAGGTTGACCCTCACAGGGGAAAGGTAACAATTAAATACAAAGAAATCACCAGAAACCTATTAATATTAATCATAAACTAGGGGCATTTACCTCAAGGTAAGCGATTCTACGTCTACTACAACAATGACTTGGAGGTTGAACTAAATTGAATTTCCACAACTACAAATGGCTAGTCGGAAATACACTTCAGGGAATTTCTGAGAAATAGTTTAATGGAAATAAGTTGCTGCTAATACAGTGTGTGTGTGTGTGTGTGTGTCCCAGCCCAGTGGTACAGCTGAGGTAATCACAGGGAGGTTAACGAGTCTGACTCTTCTAATTAGCTGTGAGTCATACAGTGTGACCGTCTGTGGGCTCTAGCGGTCACGCCTCAAGACATTTTCCTTTGTGGAAAACGGTAAATATTGGAATAATATGTTTATGTTCAATTAGCATATGCCCTTTTCGCTTGAGTCGCTATGCCTATTGTGGCGCTTGTCTGTGTAAAGAGTTACCGTTTAACTTTCTGTGCACTGATGCACTGGGGGAGCGTAAGGCAAATGGTTAGTTGACCCCTTGTATCTAGGAAACCATACACAAAATGAATCATGTGACCAAATATTTAGAGAGGTCATCATGGAGTCTGTGAAGGAATAAACCACATGGGAAAATGGGTAAGCAGGTTAGATTAAAAAAAAAGATTTCCACAAAGTCAAATGAATGTATTGTTATAGGTGTCATGACGCTTGTATCTAAACCAAAGCAGATTATTTTAAGCTTGTTTTATACATCACTTGGGGTCTCTATAAGCTACAACATGAGGTCCTAAACCTAGCATGAAATCACATCCCAGCTGTGTGGGTTAATAGTGTCAAAATGTTGGCCATGGCGTAAGTTGAGTCAAAGGCCACGGAGTAAGTTGAGCCAATGGCTACCATACCCCATACAAATGATTATTACATTATGTCAGTTTTATGTGTGATGCATATGAACAAACATAAGCAGGGGTCTAGCTCCCCTTCAGGTTCTTGATAGACCAGCCAAGGAAGTGACAGAAGGGAAGAAGTCCATTTGAGCAGCAGCAAGAGATGAAAATAATTAACTGAATGACACTGAAGAGGTGCATTGACAAAAAAGAAAACGGACATGAGAATATGAGAATCTTCACTGTGAAATATTCTCTAAACGTGTGCATTTTAAAATCTGTACAATGGTTACCAAAACCTGCGGGCTCTCCTTCACCGCAGCCAACATGAGTAAAACATTTAAACGTGTTAACCCTCGCAAGGCTGCCGGCCCAGACGGCATCCCTAGCCACGTCCTCAGAGCATACGCAGACCAGCTGGCTGGTGTGTTTACAGGCATATTCAATCAATCCCTATCCCAGTGTGCTGTTCCCAAATGCTTCAAGAGGGCCACCATTGTTCCTGTTCCCAAGAAAGCTAAGGTAACTGAGCTAAACAACTATCGCCCCGTAGCACTTACTTCCGTCATCATGAAGTGCTTTGAGAGACTAGTCAAGGATCATATCACCTCCACCCTACCTGACACCCTAGACCCACTTCAGTTTGCTTACTGCCCCAATAGGTCCACAGACGACGCAATCGCAATCACACTGCACACTGCCCTAACCCATCTGGACAAGAGGAATGGCGTGAACAGGGATGCAGTATGTGAGAATGCTGTTCATCGATTACAGCTCAGCATTTAACACCATAGTACGATCCAAACTAGTCATTAAGCTCGAGACCCTGGGTCTCGACCCCGCCCTGGTCAACTGGGTCCTGGACTTTCCCAGGTGGTGAGGGTAGGAAACAACATCTCCACCCCGCTGATCCTCAACACTGGGGCCCCACAAGGGTGCGTTCTGAGCCCTCTCCTGTACTCCCTGTTCACCCACAACTGTGTGGCCATGCACGCCTCCAACTCAATCATCAAGTTTGCAGATGACACTACAGTAGTGGGCTTGATTACCAACAACGATGAGACGGCCTACAAGGAGGAGGTGAGTGCCCTCGGAGTGTGGTGTCAGGAAAATAACCTCACACTCAACGTCAACAAAACAAAGGAGATGATCGTGTACTTCACGAAACAGCAGAGGGAGCACCTCCCTATCCACATCGACGGAACAGTAGTGGAGAAGGTGGAAAATTTTAAGTTCCTCGGCGTACACATCACGGACAAACTGAAATGGTCCACCCACACAGACAGCATGGTGAAAAAGGCACAACAGCGCCTCTCAGGAGGCTGAAGAATTTGGCTTGTCACCATAAACACTCCGCCCATAGAATCAGTAGTAGGCTATTGAAATAGACATGTTTGTCCACTGCATTAACACCCCTAGGAAAAAGTCAAGTAGGCCTCGGCATTCTTCAAAGACGTGAATTGTACAGCACTCTCGGACAAATAGAGGGTATTGACATTAATGAACAGAGAATGGTCCGTAAGGCTCTCCAGAGGGTAGTGAGGTCTGCGCATCACCGGGGGCAAACTACCTGCCCTCCAGGACACCTACACCAACCGATGTCACAGGAAGGCCAAAAAGATCATCAAGGACAACAACCACCCGAGCCACTGCCTGTTCACCCCGCCATCATCCAGAAGGCGAGGTCAGTACAGGTGCATCAAAGCTGGGACCGAGAGACTGAAAAACAGCTTCTATCGCAAGGCCATCAGACTTGGCTGTTAAACAGCCATCACTAACATTGAGTGGCTGCTGCCAACATACTGACTCAAATCTCTAGCCACTTTAATAATTCAAAAGTGGATGTAATAAATGTATCACTAGTCACTTTAACTTCTTTGGGGTAGGGGGCAGTATTATATAATGTTTACATACCCTACATTACTCATTGCATATGTATATACTGTAATGTACTCTATACCATCTACTGCATCTTGTCTATGCCGTTCGGCCATCGCTCATCCATATATTTATATGTACATATTCTTATTCATTCCTTTACACTTGTGTGTGTATAAGGTAGTTGTTGTGAAATTGTTAGATTACTTGTTAGATAATAATGCACGGTCGTAACTAGAAGCACAAGCATTTCGCTACACTCGCATTAACATCTGCTAACCATGTGTATGTGATCAATAAAATGTGATTTGATTTGATAGTTTTCACGCTGTACTGTTATTTGCAGATGGCTACAGAAGCCTATAGTTTGATCGTCCAAATTTCAGCCATGCAAGGTTATAAGGCCAGCATTTCATAAACTTCACTGTGGAAAAGGTGAAATGTTGATATGCTTCTGTTTGCTGCCTCATGACTGGTTTCTCATGTCTCCAGCGATGGAGAAGGGTGTTGTTATAAAACATGAAGTCGATGTGGAACCAACAGGTTGCTCCACCTTATTCATTGTTTCATTGCATGTAAAGGTGGTGGAATTATGAGAGAATTAAGTCAAGGTCAGAATACATCTGTAAACACCTCAGCCACAACTTCATTTCTTTGATCTCCAAGTCACGCCCTGACCTGAGATATCTCTGTTTTCTATATATTTTGGTTAGGTCAGGGTGTGACTAGGGTGGGTACGCTAGTTTTGTATGTCTAGGGTTTTTGTATGTCTAGGTTTTTTTTATGTCTAGGGGTTTTGTATGTCTATGTTGGCCTGATATGGTTCCCAATCAGAGACAGCTGTTTGTTGTTAGGTGAGTTTCAGTTGATTAAAATGATGTGGAACTCTACTCACGCTGCGCCCTGGTCTCCTCTTGACGACGAACGTGACACTCCACCCCAAACTAATAGTGGGTTAATAGCATGCTATTCTCATGCTTAAGTTCAAGGTCAGAATACGCATAGAGAGAAAAGTGCACAGAAAAAGGGAATTACTCACTGGGCACAGAGGTCAGTTCAACGTCTAGTTTTGATTTACATTTGGTTGAGTTGTCAACTAACGTGAAATCAAAGTGAAATCAATACAATTATCTCCATGTCATTGGATTTAGGTTAACAGTTGGGTGAAAAAAATACGAAATCCCTTAAGTTGATAACTTGTTGCAAATCAAATCCCTTAAGTTGATGACTTGTTGCAAATCAAATCCCTTAAATTGATGACTTGTTGCAAATCAAATCCCTTTTCTCCTTTGATTCAACATCCTCACATTGAACTTTGTGGTTGAAATGACGGTGGAAAAAACTTTTCCCAGTGTGTATGTTCCATTTACACCCGCTTTACCCGGGGCGGAATTCCCCTCTAACTATTTATGTTCCTAGATAGTTGAGAGGTTGACCCTCTCAGGAACAAGGTAACAATGATATACCAAGAAGTCACCAGAAACCAAGGAAACATTAATCATGAGGGCCAGTACCTCAAGGTAAACCACTCTACGCTTGCTGCCCTTCTCTACAATGACTTAGAGGTTGATTCTTCTATACAATGACTTAGAGGTTGATCCTTCTCAACAATGACTTAGAGGTTGATCCTTCTCTACAATGACTTAGAGGTTGATCCTTCTCTACAATGACTTAGAGGTTGATCCTTCTCTACAATGACTTAGAGGTTGATCCTTCTCTACAATGACTTAGAGGTTGATCCTTCTCTACAATGACTTAGAGGTTGATCCTTCTCTACAATGACTTAGAGGTTGATCCTTCTCAACAATGACTTAGAGGTTGATCCTTCTCAACAATGACTTAGAGGTTGATCCTTCTCTACAATGACTTAGAGGTTGATCCTTCTCTACAATGACTTAGAGGTTGATCCTTCTCTACAATGACTTAGAGGTTGATCCTTCTCTACAATGACTTAGAGGTTGATCCTTCTCTACAATGACTTAGAGGTTGATCCTTCTCTACAATGACTTAGAGGTTGATCCTTCTCTACAATGACTTAGAGGTTGATCCTTCTCTACAATGACTTAGAGGTTGATCCTTCTCAACAATGACTTAGAGGTTGATCCTTCTCAACAATGACTTAGAGGTTGATCCTTCTCTACAATGACTTAGAGGTTGATCCTTCTCTACAATGACTTAGAGGTTGATCCTTCTCTACAATGACTTAGAGGTTGATCCTTCTCTACAATGACTTAGAGGTTGATCCTTCTCTACAATGACTTAGAGGTTGATCCTTCTCTACAATGACTTAGAGGTTGATCCTTCTCTACAATGACTTAGAGGTTGATCCTTCTCTACAATGACTTAGAGGTTGATCCTTCTCTACAATGACTTAGAGGTTGATCCTTCTCTACAATGACTTAGAGGTTGATCCTTCTCAACAATGACTTAGAGGTTGATCCTTCTCAACAATGACTTAGAGGTTGATCCTTCTCTACAATGACTTAGAGGTTGATCCTTCTCTACAATGACTTAGAGGTTGATCCTTCTCTACAATGACTTAGAGGTTGATCCAAAAGGGGAAATGCAATAAATACACAGAAAATACCAGGAAACCCAGGAAATATGAATAATATCCCAAATTGGCCCTGGAGTCATCATGCTAAGTGTGGGAAGTATGAGTGTGAGAAATGTAGGCTAAGACTGGCACAGCACCTGAACAGGAAATGACTCAGAGTACAATGGACTGCATGAAGAGATTCTCAAAATAATGTTGTGCTTTTAAATGAATTCCCACAACTACGTGTGCGTGTGCGTGCGTGCGTGTGTGTGATTGTTTCAGCAGCGCTGGAGGCTGACTCCTGGTGCTCACTCCACATACACACACACGCATGCACATGCACACGCACACACATTGCAAATACAGTCTCATGCAAAGGCACACACTAAAATAAATGACTCCATCAATAACCATAATGTGATGATTCTCCTATCTCACAGTTTCAATGACAACATTGCAACCACAACCTTGAACCAATGAACAATGACCCACAAATAGCAGTTATATAGACTGGGGGGGTTCTGATGGCAATCCCTGTGTTTGTCTGTCAGATTGTAGGAGGTGTATGTTGCCGAAACCATTTTCCAGGAAGTGACCATTAAAAACAGATGGGTCATTGGGGAAAAGCCCCTGTGGGGGGGAAAGTCATCCGTCTGGCTCTAAGGTGACACGCAGGTATGGGGAGGAGTGATGAGACGGGGTGGAACGATGACGTTTGGCACTGGTGGGCACGGGGTAAAATGATCCACCTGTTTCCACCTTTGTCTCTGGTTCTGACTAAAAGTGGGCGCCTACTGGGAATGTAATTGTATCTCAGAGGACGATGCAGACTGAATGTCAAGTCATAGAGAGAGCCACACACTTGGCTGAGATAAACAGTCAGTAGTCTCGGTAACACAGAACGAAATTTGGTCAGATGCTCGATACCATTTTTGTTAAGTAGTCTGTCCCTGAGAGACTACACTGTCAGTAGTCTATTCCTAGCCATCTACATCTACTCCTAGCCATCTACATCTACTCCTAGCCATCTACATCTACATCTACTCCTAGCCATCTACATCTACTCCTAGCCATCTACATCCATCTACATCTACTCCTAGCCATCTACATCTACTCCTAGCCATCTACATCTACTCCTAGCCATCTACATCTACTCTTAGCCATCTACATCTACTCCTAGCCATCTACATCTACTCCTAGCCATCTACATCTACTCCTAGCCATCTTTGTTCATTGAAACTGTTTATACACTGATTACAGCTTCATTAGTTGAGAGAGAGAGAGACAGAGAGACAGAGACAGAGACAGAGACAGAGAGAGACAGAGAGAGAGAGAGAGAGAGAGAGAGACAGAGAGAGAGACAGAGAGAGAGACAGAGACAGAGACAGAGACAGAGAGAGACAGAGAGACAGAGAGACAGAGAGAGACAGAGAGAGACAAAGCAAAAGACAGAGAGAGAGACAAAGCAAAAGACAGAGAGAGAGACAAAGCAAAAGACAGAGAGAGAGAAAGAGCAAGAGACAGAGAGAGAGAGAGAGAGAAAGAGAGAGAGAGAGAGAGAGAGAGAGAGAGAGAGAGAGAGAGAGAAAGAGTGAGAGACAGAGAGAGAGACAGAGAGAGTGAGAGACAGAGAGAGAGAGAGAGAGAGAGTGAGAGTGAGAGTGAGAGACAGAGAGAGAGAGAGTGAGAGAACTGATAGATCAAATTTACAATTTCTGATCGTTTGACCTTTCAATATTCAACTAAATCAACGAGACAATATATTAATCCCAATGAAAATATGGCAATTAAATGCCCCCTTAAACTAGTCAATTGCAACTTGGGTATGTTGAGCCCCAAAATAAACAACAACAATATGAAGAACGCATGGACCGTATTTACACTGGGGCTCCAATCTTGTTTTAATTGGTGGATAAATATGCCACGAGCGCATCATAGCACCACACACACACACACACACACACACACACACACACACACACACACACACACACACACACACACACACACAGCTACCCCACTGTTAGTGACATATCCACGTACTCCTACCCCTGCAACGACTATATGACAGAAGTAAATAAAAAACATTTACAGACATACAGTACGTGAATGCGTTACATGCCACACACACAACATGCAGACAGACACAGTCAATTACATATTTTCACTTTATCTCTCTAACACTCTCTCTCACACACACACGCTCACTCAAATACACACACACACACACAACACCATGGGGGAGAGGCAGCAAACCTCATAAAGGTCATCCTTACACACCTTCTGCAGCAGGCTGAGTAACATATCACACATACACAAACATGCGCACACACACACTCACACATACACACACATGCAGGGCTAGAGCCTTATTGAGAAATAAATGACACTTTTCAACCACTGATCCCCTGAAATGAAATGGATTCTAAAACCCTTAACCAACTTGAAATATCACCACAACATGTTGTAATGGATGTGGAAGTAATGCAAGGTCCCTAGCAAGCCAAGAACCACTTTAACCAGCCCCAAACAGAAACGCTCTATCCACAGCTCGGGATGGACTGGTCATCTGGTGCCAGTATGGGCCTGTATGATGTCTTTGTGAGTGTTTTTTTGTTGCACAGAATGACTATTATTTGGCGAAGAATAGGGGTTTCAAGTTGTAAAAAAATGGGCCGGTGAGGTTCTTTGAGGGGAAAAAATGGGCCTGTGTGTTAGAAATGCCCGAGACGATTTTGGGTCCCAGTCCTCTCCTGTCCACAACCCTCACCAGGATACCCCCATTGGTATAGATGGCCAGGCTGCTATCAAGGCTATAGGGTCATTATAAACTGTGACTGCTGATAGAACCCTCTATAGAAAGCTGGACAGTATGATCACAGGCATGGGGGATTGGCATTACATGACTGGCACTGCAAGTGTCATATCAGCTGACATGCAATTATAGTAACATCAATACAATGACATTTTCCATGTGTGACATGTCATCATTTGAATAATAACAAAGGCCTATGAACAAACAAAGTCATTATTTGCAGAAGAGCTCTCGAGTGAAGGGGGGGCTCAATGTTTGCATTCTACAGTGGATTTGAAAAGTATTCAGACCTCTTCCCTTTTTCCACATTTTATTACGTTACAGCCTTGTTCTAAAATGGATTCAATAAATCCTCATTAATCTACACACAATACCCCATAATGACAAAGTGAAAACAGGTTTTTAGATTTTTATTGGCAAATTTATTACAAACAATAAATGGAAATACCTTATTTACATAAGTATTCAGGCCCTTTGCCATGACACTCAAAATTGAGCTCAGGTGCATCCTGTTTTCATTGATCATCCTTGAGATGTTTCTACAACTTGATTGGAGTCCACCTGTGGTAAATTCAATTGATTGGACGTGACTTGGAAAGGCACACACCTGTCTATATAAGGTGCCACAGTTTACAATGTATGTCAGAGTAAAAACCAAGCCATGAGGTCGAAGGAATTGTCTGTAGAGCTCCGAGACAGGATTGTGATGAGGCACAGATCTGGGGAAGGGTACCAAAATATTTTTGCAGCATTGAAGGTCCCCAAGAACACAATGGCTTCCATCATTCTTAAATGGAAGAAGTTCGGAACCACCAAGACTCTTCCTATAGCTGGCCGCCCGGCCAAACTGAGCAATCGGGGAAGATGGGCCTTGGTCAGGGAGGTGACCAAGAACCCAATTGTTACTCTGACAGAGCTCTAGAGTTCCTCTGTGGAGATGGGAGAACCTTCCAGAAGGACAAGCATCACTGCAGCATTCCACCAATCAGGCCTTTATGGTAGTGTGGCCAGACAGAAGCCATTCCTCAGTAAAAGGCACATGACAGCCCGCTTGGAGTTCGCCTAAAGGCACCTAAAGGATTCTCAGACCTTGAGAAACAAGATTCTCTGGTCTGATGAAACCAAGATTGAACTCTTTGGCCTGAATGCGAAGCGTCACATCTGGAGGATACCTGGCACCATCCCTACGGTGAAGAATGGTGGTGGCAGCATCATGATGTGGGTATGTTTTCCAGCACCAGGGACTGGGAGACTAGTCTGGATCGAGGGAAAGATGAACGGAGCAAAGTACAGAGAGATCCTTGATGAAAACCTGCTCCAGAGTGCTCAGGACCTCAGACTGGGGTGAAGGTTCTGTGAAAATAGCTGTGCAGCGATGCTCCCCATCCAACCTGACAGAGCTTGAGAGGATTTGCAGAGTAGAATGGGAGAAACTCCCCAAATACAGGTGTGCCAAGCTGGTAGCGTCATACCCAAGAAGACTCAAGAATGTAATTGTTGCCAAAGGTGCTATAAAATAACAAAGTACTGAGTAAAGGGTCTAAATACTTATGTGAATGTGATATTTCAGTTTTTTTTTTTTAAATTGGCAAACGTTTCTAAAAACCTGTTTATGCTTCGTCATTATGGAGTATTGTGTGTAGATTGATGAGGGGGAAAAATGATTTAATCCATAACAAAAGGTAGAAAAGGTGTCTGAATACATTCTGAAGGACCTGTACATGAGTTAGGTGCGCTTGTCTCTGACGTGTGTGTGTGTGTGTGTGCATGTATGTAACAGTGCCACGGCCATCGTCTCTCAACTGTCAGCACCACTTGCTCTCTGGTGCCACATCACTCTCTACCTGCCCGGTGGGTTCCCTGGGGTCAGCGGCCATTAATGTCTGTCCCTTGCACCTTGGCGGAGCGCAGCGCGTTGAGTGGGGAGAAGAAAATAAGTGTGGCAGACGCAAGCCGACCTTCCACCATCTGGTTGGACTAATGGGTGGGGGGGGGGTGAGCGCCCCCTTCTTCTCCTTTCCCCTGCCCTACTTCCTGTTTGTGTGTGTGTGCGCAAGATCGGCAGCTCCGGGATCCACACACACAATTCTGAGCTATCAACTGTGTCACCCAGCTAAAGTGGGGCTCTCCTTTCCATCACCTAAACTCAAGCTTAGATGTCTCTATTAACACGCCGTGACATCACACACGTTTCCATGGAGACAGCAGAACCCTTCACCCGAGAGAGAGAGAGCGAGAGCACGCGTTCTATTTGATAATGACTTGACTGTACATTGACTGTACACCGTGTCAAAACAACAGCTCCAAGGTCAGAATGATTGACAGGGAAAGTTGACCAATCATACGTGGCCTTGGATGATAGTGGCTGTGTCACTACAAAACCAAACCCCACTTGGCCAGATAAAAGGGGACTTGGCTTTTATCAGCACAGCAGTGATCAAACGAGTTGGGAACATGGCAGCATAACCTTTTCCTGACTTTTTACTGGGGCCGTCTGGTTTGCCCAGTGGGCGGGTGTGTGTCGTCGTCCGGTGTCCTAAGCAGGACAGTGTGTGTCGTCATCCAGTGTCCTAGGTGGCACAGTGTGTGTCGTCATCCGGTATCCTAAGCAGGACAGTGTGTGTCGTCATCCGGTATCCTAAGCAGGACAGTGTGTGTGTATGTGTTTGTTGGGCTAACTGGTGTCCTAGGCAGGATTTTACAGTATGTGTATGGCTGTCTGTGTGTGCATGTGTGTGAGACCATTCGGTGTGGCCAGCGGCTTGGCCTGTCCACCCCATGGCCCCTGGCAACCATGTATGTCTCAATGACAAGGTCACTGCCAAAGGTCGGTCTCTCTCGCTCTCTCTCTCCCCGTGGGGCTGAATGCCCTTGAAATTCCAATTGCAATGAATTCCCTGAATACGCCCAATACATGTTATTTTCCATAATATGTCCAGGTAAAAGAGACTGAACTCTATACTCTTCTGGAAGGTTGGTGACCTGTGGACTTCAGAGTCTTGGGAATTCCAAGACGGATATTCAAGAAACTCTGTGTTCACTCCTAATGGGCCCATCTGCAACACAATGAGTAGTCATGGCTTGACAATCATTGGACAACTATTTGCCTATACCTGCGGATTTCCCCTCGCTTTGTCCTGTCCTCACAGCAGAATAGGCTGGATAACCTCTGCTGCATCCAGATTGATATGAGAACTGGCTACGTCCTACGACACCCATTTGTACTTTCTGACTTAATAAGGAGATGCATTCCATTCTTTTCATTGGAGCAAAATGTCTTTCTTTCATGTGGCCAAGAGGGACTCGGAGCTGAAGATTACCAATCAACTCCTGATCCAAATGTCATGGTTTTTCAGTTGAAGTGGAACGCACACACATGCATGCCGTCACATACGCGCAAACACAACTCTTAATGAGTTAGAAGTTCAAAAGCGACGTTTCCAAATCCTTTCAGAGCTAAATCTAATCAGTCCCCTGGCTTGTTGCCTATGTCTTTAGTATAGAGACAAGCAGACAAACTTCACTGTAAATACTACAGTGTTCTAGTCATGTCTGCAACACTACAGTAAATACTCCAGTAAAGTCTGCAAAAACACTACAGTGAATACTATAGTATTTAACCATAGTACACTATAGTATTTAACTATAGTATACTATAGTACTTTTCATGTGGGTTGATGTGTTGAAGATAGATATTGCTTTCAACCACAAAAACGGCAGCCTTGACTGTCTGTCCCCTCCACCCACCAGGGTGAAAGTGTTGACCATTAGTCTTGGCGGCCACAGGGCGATGTGTAGATTGGTAGTAGTGAACTGTCGGGCCACACAGGTGACAAGGGGAGGCAGAGCTGCTATAAAACACAGGGTGAAACCAATGTGTCACTCTCACTCGGCCAAAGAGGAAGAAATTATTAATTTCCTTCAGACAAGTCCCTCACTCCACAACCCAGCCAGCAAGCCAGACGTTGAGGATGTTGCCACCATAGCTGTGTGTAACCCGAGACGTTGGTCCCTGCCCGCTGCCTGCCTACCACCGTCAGTTTGAAAAAACTCAAGTGTGTGCCCCTCGCTAGGACAGATCCCACACGCCGCCGTCTAAAAGCAGACAGTCGATAATCAACGCCTCAGTGTCTGCGTCACTTCTCACATTGACCGGAGAACAACCAAGACCGGTCTTGACCGGTTGTGGCTCTGTTGATAAGGCTTTGGCGACACCCTGTGACAACTTTTGGTATGACACCTAACATGTTGAGGGACGGGAAGAAAAGCATGTGAGAGGGAGCACCTGTTTAGGTTGTATGCTTGGGCCAAAAGCAGTGGGGTACAGTAAGGGTGGAGGACAGGGCAAGCTGTTAACTGTAGAGATATTTACTGTTTGTAAAGATGAGGGGAACGGCCGCTGAAACACTTTCTCCGCACCCCTCGGCCATTATATTATATGACCATGCATGTAAATCTCTACTTCCATTCCAATTGAGACACTGCGTTCCGTCACGGTCTCTCTCTCGCATGATAAAATAATCACCCACTGTAACAGACTGAATGTATGTACGCTAATAGTGGCCCTTAATTAACACGTGGAGAAGAATTATGCAACAGACAAACCTCCACGCCACCCCTGCACCCTGTGCTATTTATGGCAGCTGACAGATCTGTGGCTAACGACAACCTCATCCTTCTCGACATTGGACAAGCAGTTCCACCTAGTGGATGTAAAAATAGTTTCCTCATAGTGTAATGTCATACTCCTGATGAGCTGGCAAATCAGCGGTCTAGAGGAGAATGAGTTGGCCAATCAGCAGTCTAGAGGATGAGCTGGCCAATCTACCCCCATGAATAGTATCACCACACGGTTGGAGCTAAAAACAAACACATTTCGTTGCACCTGCAAATATGTTTACTGACCAATAAAATGGGATGTGTCTGCTGATACCACTCTTATTATACTCTTACCATACTGCTCAATGTATTTATACACCTGCCCCCATCCCCAATACACATGTTGGACTATAAATTGTGCCTTCCTGTATTATACTTATGCCAAAATTCTTTATTCTATTCCATTTACTTTATGTTTGTATTGTTATCTTGTAGTATTTCTTATTGTTCTTGCATTGTTGAGGAACCTGTAAGCATTTTGATGGATGATGTATTCCATGCCCATATATGCCATTTGTTTTGTTCATGAAAAACTCAGACCTTGATTTGACTGGCATCCACCCACACCATTCTGTTGTTGGAGTACGCCCACACCATTCGGTTGTTGGAGTACGCCCACACCATTCGGTTGTTGGAGTACGCCCACACCATTCGGTTGTTGGAGTACGCCCACACCATTCGGTTGTTGGAGTACGCCCACACCATTCGGTTGTTGGAGTACGCCCACACCATTCGGTTGTTGGAGTACGCCCACACCATTCGGTTGTTGGAGTACGCCCACACCATTCGGTTGTTGGAGTACGCCCACACCATTCTGTTGTTGGAGTACGCCCACACCATTCGGTTGTTGGAGTACGCCCACACCATTCTGTTGTTGGAGTACGCCCACACCATTCTGTTGTTGGAGTACGCCCACACCATTCGGTTGTTGGAGTACGCCCACACCATTCGGTTGTTGGAGTACGCCCACACCATTCTGTTGTTGGAGTACGCCCACACATTCGGTTGTTGGAGTACGCCCACACCATTCTGTTGTTGGAGTACGCCCACACCATTCTGTTGTTGGAGTACGCCCACACCATTCTGTTGTTGGAGTACGCCCACACATTCGGTTGTTGGAGTACGCCCACACTATTCTGTTGTTGGAGTACGCCCACACCATTCTGTTGTTGGAGTACGCCCACACCATTCTGTTGTTGGAGTACGCCCACACCATTCTGTTGTTGGAGTACGCCCACACCATTCTGTTGTTGGAGTACGCCCACACATTCGGTTGTTGGAGTACGCCCACACCATTCTGTTGTTGGAGTACGCCCACACCATTCTGTTGTTGGAGTACGCCCACACCATTCTGTTGTTGGAGTACGCCCACACCATTCTGTTGTTGGAGTACGCCCACACCATTCTGTTGTTGGAGTACGCCCACACATTCGGTTGTTGGAGTACGCCCACACATTCGGTTGTTGGAGTACGCCCACACTATTCGGTTGTTGGAGTACGCCCACACTATTCGGTTGTTGGAGTACGCCCACACCATTCTGTTGTTGGAGTACGCCCACACATTCGGTTGTTGGAGTACGCCCACACTATTCGGTTGTTGGAGTACGCCCACACCATTCTGTTGTTGGAGTACGCCCACACCATTCGGTTGTTGGAGTACGCCCACACCATTCTGTTGTTGGAGTACGCCCACACATTCGGTTGTTGGAGTACGCCCACACCATTCTGTTGTTGGAGTACGCCCACACCATTCTGTTGTTGGAGTACGCCCACACATTCGGTTGTTGGAGTACGCCCACACTATTCCAATACAGAAAAACTTCCTTTTTACATACTTAATTACCATTTTTGGAAGGAAAATAATTTCACTCATATTGTAAGTAATTATAGGTCATATTATGTAGATATCTGAAAACATTGAACAGTTACTTTAAAAGCATTGCTAGTGAGGTTGTCAATGTCAACATTCAATCACTGGCAAATTAAACTAGCCTGTTACCAGAACTCGATCAGTGACTTGGTTGGAAGATGTATTGTCTGTAATGTTTCTACATCTGTATGGTAAACCAAAATAATTGGATTGGATGAGGTATGTGCAAACTAGAGCAAGTTTCCAATAATTTCCTTTCAAATCAGTGAAGTGAACACAGTTCAGGAGAAAGGAGAGCTTGAGATGCACCGCTGCTCAGTGGGAACCAACAAGACTTGGCAGTACAAGGACTTTGCCCAATATGTTCAAATATTACATTTGTATAGTGCTTTTTGTAGAATCTCAAAGCACTTCAAGAGCAAAAAAAAAACATACAAGCAACATCATTAAAGGTGAAACAATAGAGGCTTTGAAAGCTGCATCCTCCGAAGATGGAGAGGGTCAGTTCATGGCTTAAGGTAGACAGAGGATGGTAGATGGTGATTGAGTCTGCTGAGAAAAAAACTGATCGCTCCCACGCACTAGGCTAACCTGGTCAGAGCATTTTGTATTATTCTGTACATAAATCTGACACACCATTTAGTACATGTAACTTTTTGTAAGGTACAGTACGTATTAATTTGTGGATGTACATACCCCTTTGTATGACATGTCACAAATTACAATTCATGTTACGAATTTGCAGAAACTTACAAATTCTAGCTAGGTGGCTATCAGCTAGGGGTTAAAATTAGGCGTTAGGTTAAGCGGTTATGGTTTATGGTTAGCTAACATGCTAAGCAGCTAAAAATGTAAAGTAGTTGAAAAGTTGCTAATTAACTAAAATGCTAAAGTTGTCCGTGAGATTCAAACTCACCTTTGGGTTGCTAGACATTTGCGAGATACATACACCTTTCATTTTAGCCTTAAGTAACATATCCTAATTTGAATGTCCTGGAATTTCTTGACTGTTACATCTAGTCCAGGAGACCAGGCTGACTAATCCAATGTAATCTTACTCCATACTCGCAGAAAAGGATTCCAGGACAACCTTCTCCCACTGGCTGTTTTAAAGTATCTGTCCTACTACACCAAAAGGCTTTCCAGTCATCCATGAAGGGAAGAGCATGTCTGTTCTCAACCCTAACTGAAGGACTATAATAAAAGGCTGCCAGACATGTGGAAAATCTCAATTGCATACACCTCTCGTCCTCCCTCGTCTCCTTCTCAAAACCCATTGGATGAGAAAGCCAGAGGTCCCTCCCCTCTGACCTTCAATAGACTTGAGACTGCAATTGAGATCTTCCCATGGTGGTGGAGTCTTTCTGGAATCTCTAACCAGAGTAAAACACAGAGGGCGTGTAAATACGTGTATGAGGGGGAGATTAAATTTGTAGGCTAGCAGTAGTTTTTGTTTAGGGAATAGTTTCTTACTCTCCTTTGTGAAAGGAAATACAGGGAGTTCTCATACGAGGTTGTTACCATCTTGTCATTGTCCTAATGGAGGCACCTTTATCATGGGTGAGCACTGACACCTAAACCGTCCATTCAAATTCCCTCAGAGCTCTATAAAGCAGGGATGGGAAACAAAAATCTGAACTCATGAGGGCCACAGTAGCTTGCAGGTCTGGGATTAAACTAATTTTGCCATTGGGCAGAGAAAAGAGGTTTACAGATATTTTCATGCAAATCTAAACATTGACAGGGAGATGTTGGCAGTAATAACAGCAGAGTGACTTAAGACTATTAATGGGGGCCCACGGTCAGTAATCCAACAGTGATTACTAGATGTTTAGATTGCTGGCTAGACTTAATCCCCCCAAAAGTTCTGACATGAGCGACCAACAAGAAAACTGCTGACGCAAAACCAAATTGCACCATGTGTATTCTACCTCACCTGTAAATTGAGACAGTAAACATTTCTGGCCACGTTACTTTAGTTGAAATACCAACATGTGAAAGCAGAGTGACACTAAAGATCTTCAAAGTACAGAAAACAATTTAACAAAACAAAGTGGCAACAGGTACTTTTATTCACAAGAGCATTTAACTAGGAAGTTGGGATTTCTCAACATGTCCAGACACATACAACACATTTACATCAATGTCATTGGCGACAAGTTTAAACAAACGTTTACATTAAGTAATCAAAAAAATGATGTAATGTCTTTCCTATGGGTAACAAATAACTGTAATGCGTGAATATTACCCAAACTTGCATTTGGTAACATGATTGCTAATCAAGTCAGTATCACCCATTAAGTGTACATTAGAACTGCAACACTACATGTGAGGTGGACTTGAAACCTTACTTCCTTCCTCAGTCATCAGCACGTGTCCATCGATCTGGCAACAGCCGAGCTGATTGCAGTCAGGTAGGAGGCAAGTAGAAGGAGTGACCTGAAAAAGGCTCGCACAAGAGTAAATACAGCAGATGGCTGTGAACACATCTGGGTACTGTGAATACAACCAAGTCGACCAAAGGCAAATTACTCCATATCGCAGATGAGACTACACCTGTAGTGATGTCAATGAAATGCAACCAAATGATGTCAAATTGCACCATAGAACGTTGAACCTGAATGACTGCACTACCTGCCACGTTTACCTGTTGGTGACGCAGGTTTACCTGGGATACCTTAGCGGTTGACTCAACTTCACCGGAAGCGACGCTGCGAGCGAGCGCCCTCTACTGACAGGCAGCGTCCGGTGCGTCGCTGTGAGGACAAGGAAAGCCCAAAATGTAACATGATTGTGCAATAGACCATAGTCAAATGAAATTCAAAATACATTTGTTAACGTTAAATTTAAAAACGTTCAAAAAATAAAATTGACAGGCAGTAATTACCTAGGGTCTTATTTATAATACACATCTTATTTACAATAACCTTATGCACACCTTGGTTTGCGAGGTTTAGAGTCAATGCACTGGTCAGCTCTGCCACAGACTGGTTCAAGCCTGATCAACATGATCCAAAATGGAGATACATTTCGTCGAAGTCCCTCTGTTGAAAATCAAGAGAACTTTCACACGCGCTCCTGGGTGAAAGAGAGGCGCTAGAAACAAATGAAACTGCGTGCGACTTGAACTGGTTGGAACTGGTGTCGATGTGCATGTCGTCGTATACAATGTCCATCAGATACTGTGTTGTATTCGTTGGCGCCATTGCGCCTAGTGGTCGTGTAATTCTGCCGATATTTTCGGTCTCCATATACGTCATCTCTTCGCCGTTGTCGGTCAAAAGTTGTTCCTGGTTGACCAGTTTAGTGAGTAACGTTACCTTCTTCTGTTCGCAACGAATGTATTTTTTGAGAGTGGCTTTGACAAGGTTGGTGCGCCACCGTTTCAGGCCTTCCTTGGAACTCAAATGGAGAAGTTTCCTCAGTCTGCACTTTGAAAGTTTACCAGATCGTCTGGAGTAGCCAGGTTTCAGTACTTTGAATTCCACTTTAGTTTCCATGCTGTCCAAGCACATTTCACAAAATGTTAAAAAATAAATCGTGTCTGAGTTAGCCGTTTGTAATATCAACTCAGCCAGCTAGATCATTCACAACTATACAACTGGATAAATTCAACTGAATCCAAATAAAATGTTCGAGGATAAAAAGTCAATGCACTTAACGTTACAATGATGCGTTTTACGACCAAAAATGTCGTCAAAAGATTAATAGATAAAAAGCCAAAATCAACCTCCCCGTAGTATCGCAAAATGGAATGAGCAGTAAAACGTTGATAGCACATTGCTATCTTCTGAAAAGGAAGTTCCCATGATCCTTTGGAGTAAAAATATCTTCTTCTATGAGGTTTAACGGCGGTTGGCATCCAATTTGTTGCATTACCGCCACCTACTAGACTGGAGTACAACTCCCTTATACTTTGCTTGAAAAATGCAAATGTACTAAATAAACACCCTACCTTCGAACACTACACTCACTAATTTCAAAGTTATATAAAATAAAATTAACACCACCCTACTCCACTAATTAAATGTATTTATTCCTACCTCATGCCATCATCCTGAAAGGATGTGACGCCACCCTGTCTGCGTCACATCAAACGACGAGCATCACATACACCGGGAATCTCTGCCCTCAGCTGGTCAACTTTTATATTTACTGCTACTCCAGTTATCACTCCTTTTATTGGTGACCTTTTCTTGAGAGCAAAACAATTCACGTTCCTTTCCCCCATTTGTTTTACTCCAAGTGCCTTCTTCCTCTGACCAACAGAAACACAAACAATTATCACTAGACCACTTTTGGTTACCCTCACCGATTCCACATTACCCAACTCTTTTTTTCACATACCGTGAAACCACAAATGAATCAGCCAAAAGGCAAGAGTCCACTTTATCCATAAACTTCACTCCTACTGTCACAGACTCATCTCTTTTCTTACCCTCCGTGCATACCTCGGTCTCCGATAACTTCACCACACCTACCAACTCCGATACTTCACCCTCATTCACTTCCATTTCTCCTCCTGTCTTCAGCTCCCTCTGCTTACACTTTCTATCATTCTTATTTAACAAACCATCTACTTTTTTCCACCATTTTTATCCGACTCAAGCTCACCCTCTTCTTCCCTCTCTCTTAGACCTCCTCTCCCTCTCTTTTTCCCTCCATTCCTCCTCCATTTTCCAAGTATACGTCTCCTTATGGTAATACTGTACTACTCCTGACAACCATCTTGATCTTGCTTTCTCTAGGGACTCCCTTTCCGCTCGGAGTAAAAACAGTCGACTTCTCTGTAATGTAAAATGTATTATTAGCGCAACCTATTCAGGGTCGTCACTAGTCACCACAGCCACAAAGTCATACACCTAGTGTATTTCTACAATTTCTCTTCTTAAAATGTGATGTAAAACCTAACCGTAATCACACTGCTAACCGTATGCCTAACCTTAAATGAAGTACCATGCTCAGATTCCTAATGACGTCTCAGATTTCATTATTTGCAAACAGGGACAGTTTCGTTGCAAACAAGACACACCGATTTGGCATTGGAGAAATAAACTAAGTAAAAAAAGAAATGTCCCTTTTTCAGGACCCTGTCTTTCAAATATAATTCGTAAAAATCCAAATAACTTCACAGATCTTCATTGTAAAGGGTTTAAACACTGCTTCCCATGCTCGTTCAATGAACCATAAACAACTATGGTTGTGGAACGGTTGTTAAGACACTAACAGCTTACAGACGGTAGGCAATTAAGGTCACAGTTATGAAAATTTTGGAAACTAAAGAGGCCTTCCTACTGACTCTGAAAAACACCAAAAGAAAGAACCCCAGGGTCCCTGCTCATCTGCGTGAACGTGCCTTAGGCATGCTGCAAGGAGGCATGAGGACTGCAGATGTGGCCAGGGCAATAAATTGCAATGTCCGTACTGTGAGACGCCTAAGACAGTGCTACAGGGAGACAGGATGGACAGCCGATCGTCCTGGCAGTGGCAGACCATGTGTGACAACACCTGCACAGGATCGGTACATCCGAACATCACACAGGTACAGGATGGCAACAACAACTGCCCGAGTTACACCAGGAACGCAGAATCCCTCCATCAGTGCTCAGACTGTCCGCAATAGGCTGAGAGAGGCTGGACTGAGGGCTTGTAGGCCTGTTGTAAGGCAGGTCCTCACCAGACATCCTCAGCAACAACGTCACCTATGGGCACAAACCTACCGTCACTGGACCAGACAGGACTGGCAAACTGACGAGTTGCGGTTTTGTCTCACCAGGGGTGATGGTCGGATTCGCGTTTATCGTCGAAGGAATGAGCGTTACACAGAGGCCTGTACTCTGGAGCGGGATCGATATGGAGGTGGACGGTCCGTCATGGTCTGGGGCGGTGTGTCACAGCATCATCGGACTGAGCTTGTTGTCATTGCAGGAAATCTCAATGCTGTGCATTACTGGGAAGACATCCTCCTCCCTCATGTGGTACCCTTCCTGCAGACTCATCCTGACATGACCCTCCAGCATGACAATGCCACCAGCTATAATGCTCGTTCTGTGCGTGATTTCCTGCAAGACAGGAATGTCAGTGTTCTGCCATGGCCAGCGAAGAGCCCGGATCTCAATCCCATTGAGCACGTCTGGGACCTGTTGGATCGGAGGGTGAGGGCTAGGGCTAGGGCCATTCCCCCCAGAAATGTCCAGGAACTTGCAGGTGCCTTGGTGGAAGAGTGGGGTAACATCTCACAGCAAGAACTGGCAAATCTGGTGCAGTCCATGAGGAGGAGATGCACTGCAGTACTTAATGCAACTGGTGGCAACACCAGATACTGACTGTTACTTTTGATGTTGACTCCCCCTTTGTTCAGGGACACATTATTCCATTTCTGTTAGTCACATGTCTGTGGAACTTGTTCAGTTTATGTCTCAGTTGTTGAATCTTGTTATGTTCATACAAATATTTACACATGTTAAGTTTGCTGAAAATAAACGCAGTTGACAGTGAGAGGATGTTTCTTTTTTGCTGGGTTTATGATCAAATGAACACATAGGACTATCTCTCTGTCCATTCTTGGTCTGTAATTTCGACAGTGGTGTAAAAAGTACCCAATGTCATACCTAAGTAAAAGTAAAGATACCTTAATAGAAATGACTCAAGTAAAAGTGAAAGTTACCCAGTAAAATACTACTTGAGTAAAAGTCTAAAAGTGTTTGGTTTTAAATATACTTAGCTAAGTATCAAATGTAATTGCAAAAATATACTTAAGTATCAAAAGTAAAAGTATAAATCATTTAAAATTCCTTATTTTTCTTGTTTGTCCTTTAAAAAATATATATTTTATGGATAACCAGGGAAAATGTACGGAGTAAAAAGTAAATTATTTATCTACGAACGTAGTGAAGTAAAAGTTATCAAAAATATAAATAGTAAAGTACATATACCCCAAAAAACGACTTATGTAGTACTTAAAAGTATTTTTACTTAAGTACTTTACACCACTGAATTTTTGTAATTTGTATGGCATTATAAACTATTCTGCTAATATGTAAAATTACGTAGAATTGCATGAAATGTTTATAAAAAGCTATCAAAAATTCCATGTTGCCATGTAATGCTTAAAGGACAAAGAACAGTTTCTAAAACTGCATATGTAAAGCTCTGGTCTGTCCAAGAAGTGATGGTAAACGGTATAGACATGTTCTCTGCTATCCACTTTGTTTTAATTATTATTTTGGGTATAGGGGAGGTTTGCTGTTATTGTTTCTTCAAGCGTTCAGAGACGGTTTAGGTAAAATATTTACTGAAGGGAGCGCCATCCATTTGTTTTTAGTAAAGTCGGGCCATTCCAGCCTGGATGGGGGAAAAATCTGATTATTTTGGAAAAAAAGTTCAGTTGTATGCAGGTTGTCTCTTGAGAGGTCCACCCCAAAATAGACAAAACAGGAGAGCATAAGCAACATTTATATTAGTAGCAGACATACAGTACATGCAGACATGAATACATATTCTTCCACCAGGTGGCACATTTAACTATCAGTATTAATATTGTGCCACAAGAGGGCAGCCCAGCAACAAAACTCAGTTCATTAAGGGCTTAGCCTATAGGCTATGATTACAATTGATCAGATATTTATTATTTTACGGTCAGTGTGTTCATTTCATACATAGCCTTTTGTTGTGCGAACTGTTTCTGGCTGTGGAAAACAAGCAATGCCCAGAGTTGAGCAATGCTCACAACAACCGATGAATACAGCATGATTGAGGAGGCAACTGTCTAGAATAGATGCCAACGGTCTAGAATAGATGCCAGTGAAAAGACAAGTACAGACATTAGCCCACGCTTTCACACAAACACATGCACACACACAGGTTTACCATGTGTTTTTATTTGTATTTATCTGATCTAATATTGAAGACTTTAGTTTTAGTTCTTAGTTTTTTATTAATACTTTTATTATTACGTGGTATTACTTTTCTATTATTTCTCAATTTTCTGTCTCTCCGCATTGTTGAGAGAAACACACGCACGCACGCACGCACGCACGCACGCACGCACGCACGCACGCACGCACGCACGCACGCACGCACGCACACACACACACACACACACACACACACACACACACACACACACACACACACACACACCTAAAAGATAGGGCTGTCTGTAATGCCATGGAATAATGTAATGTCAACCTATTTCCTCTGCTCAAATCTCTACTTGTGCTCAATAGTCTAGGACTATTGATGACTATGCTGACTATTGTAATGTGTTTCACTGATACTAGGTCTACAAGAAAATACCAGGTCTACAAGAAAATACTAGGCCTACTAGGCCCACAAGAAGATACTAGTTCTAGTAGGTCCACAAGAAAATACTAGGCCTACTAGGTCCACAAGAAAATACTAGCCCTACTAGGTTTACAAGAAGATACTAGTTCTAATAGGTCCATAAGAAAATATTAGGTCTACTAGGTCTACAAGAAAATACTAGCCCTACTAGGTTTACAAGAAGATACTGGGCCTACTAGGCCTGCAAGAAGATACTAGTTCTAATAGGTCCACAAGAAAATACTAGGTCTACAAGAAAATACTAGGTCTACTAGGTTTATAAGAAGATACTAGGCCTACTAGGTCTACAAGAAAATACTAGGTCTACTAGGTCTACAAGAAGATACTAGGTCTACTAGGTCTACAAGAAAATACTAGGTCTAATAGGTCCACAAGAAAATACTAGGTCTACTAGGTCTACAAGAAAATACTAGCCCTACTAGGTTTACAAGAAGATACTAGGCCTACTAGGTCTACAAGAAAATACTAAGTCTACTAGGTCTACAAGAAAATACTAGGCCTACTAGGTCTACAAGAAAATACTAGGTCTACAAGAAAATACTTGGTCTACAAGAAAATACTAGGCCTACAAGAAAATACTAGGTCTACTAGGTCTACAAGAAAATACTAGGCCTACTAGGTCTACAAGAAAATACTAGGCCTACTAGGTCTACAAGAAAATACTAGGTCTACAAGAAAATACTAGGTCTACTAGGTCTACAAGAAAATACTAGGCCTACTAGGTCTACAAGAAAATACTAGGCCTACTAGGTCTACAAGAAAATACTAGGTCTACTAGGTCTACAAGAAAATACTAGCCCTACTAGGTCAACTAGAAAATACTCTTGATTTCTTATAAAAAAAAAGGCAGTGTAGTTGGTATCTCTTCCCTTGTTAGTGTTCACTCGCCCCATAACCCACCTCACAACGTTAATCATTTATTGAATAACTCATCATTCCTCATATACAGATATATTTCACTATTACAGGAATACAGATTCACCTTCCCTCCCTCCCTCCCTCCCTCCCTCCCTCCCTCCCTCCCTCCCTCCCTCCCTCCCTCCCTCCCTCCCTAACTGATCCTCCTCTAGGATAGTTTATGGCCACTGATGCAGAGGAGACTGTGTCAGCACATATGACGTGCCTGTGTCTGTAAGATATAACTGGCCTCAGATCAGCTTTCAGAGGCATATTGGGGAAGAAAACACTAGTGCCTCTGTAGGCATGCCAAAATATTATTTCTAGGTGTATTGCCCAAGATGACATAAGATGTGACGTGGATGAGAACCTGTGGTCAAATGCAGAAGACAGGGTTGACTAGTATTGCTCTGTATCTGTATCGGTAGATGGTTTATATACAAATTCTTGTATTTTGGAATCACTCAATGCCATAAAATGACAAAACATATTGAAGCATATTGCATCATGTCTGATACATTCCTGTAACATATACTGCAGTGAATTCTAAACAGTAGAGGGGTGTCATCCTTGTTTTGTAGAGAAAACATTGTGTAATGCTACCTGTTGTTAGTGTTGTTTAGGTCATTGTTTTATGAGTGACAACGTGTGCTTGTTGGGAGACAACCTTTGCTAGTGTTATGGAAGAGTTGATTTGAGACGTGTATGAAGTGTTTTGGTAGTTTTAGAGCATTTTGAACATGAAATTAACTTCTGTGCGAAGCTGAAAGTTAGTTAGGAGAACTGTGTGGAGTTTTGAAAAAGTGACCTAAGTATTGAGAAATGGGTCCTAGCGATTGTAAAAAACTGTAATAACCCTGCAGTGAAAAGGATTTAGGATCATCTTCCCATCCCTAAATCCTAACTTCATCCATTAGTTTGGAAAATGCAAAACTGACCCAAGATCAGGGTTTATGAGCAACTTAACCCTACTGCGTTGACAACCTAGCAAAATAGATAACCTAAGGTCACAGCAACTGCAAGGTCAGATAAGGAAACTGTGAGCACTGTAGTTACTAGGCTACATCATTTATTGGTTTTACCAATCAGGTGGATGTCTGCTGAGCCACCATTTTGGTTCTTGGGACACATGATTCATCTAACATAACTCACTTACCTCTCAGAGTGAGTGTAAACAATAGTTGAAGCGAGCCTGTGTGTCTGCAGGATTTGGGTGGAAAGAGCATTTCATGTGGGGCAGTGGACAAGGAACAATAGGACCTTGTTGGTTTTATGAAGAACAGGACCGTGTTCATTTTACTGGCATGCAACACACAACATTTTGTTTTTAATTGTGAAGGAAAACGGAAATGAGCGTTTCTTATCGGACAAGTGTGTTTAGTCCCTCCCCTCCTGTTTGAGTCAGGTTTCCTCTGTTTGGCTACATGCAGGACCATTCATCCACATCAATAGGTTTATATTTCTATGAGTTTACCAGTCAAGTTTCCATGGTCAGAGGTGCTGCACCCATTCTAGTGATTCTATTTCTATGCATCCATCCCAGCAACAAACACCCAAATCGCCTAATTCCTCTCTCCAATGCAGTCTATTGTTTTTCAAGTGCTAGCCTGGTCCCAGATCTGTTTGTGTTGCCAACAACAAACCTATAAATAAGCTAATGTTATCCCCCACGGTTATTACGGCTTCCGTATTTGGATTCATTTCTGTATCGGTTCTCTGGTTCTACTAAGGCCTTTCTCTCTCTACTCCATCCTATCTCCTTTCCCTCTCATCTGGGTTAGTTTCACCTGTCCAGATCTATCAGAATCCCTGCAAACAAAGAGTAGAAGATGAACAGAGGAAGTCACGTAGGACTACTGAGGTACAACCCAAGTCTCCCCAGCCATCCCTCTGGAGAAGAGGATTGAGATGCAGCCTAATAGGTTTCTCTGTACTGTGTAAGAGTATGGGAGATGAGTAGAGGAAGCCACTAAGGAGTATTTCGACACACAAACCAAATCTCCCCAGCTGTCTGAGAGGGTTGAGAATGAAATACAGCCTAATATATTGAACAAAAATACAAATGCAACATGTAAAGTTTTGGTCCCAAGTTTCATGAGCTGAAATAAAAGATCCCAGAAATGTTAAATACGCACAAAAAGCTTATTCCCTGTTAGTGACCATTTCTCCTTTGACAATATATTCATCCACCTGACAGGTTTGGCATGTCAATAAGCTGATTAAAAAAGCTGATTAAATAGAATGATCATTACACAGGTGCACAGGTGCTGAGGACAATAAAAGATCACTCTAAAATGGGCAGTTTTGTCACACAGCACAATGTCACAGATGTCTTAAGTTTAGAGGGCGCTTGCAATTGGCATGCTGACTGCAGCAATGTCCAACAGAGCTGTTGCCAGATAATTTAATGTTCATTTCTCTACCATAAGCCGCCTCCAACGTCGTTTTAGAGAATTTGGCAGTACGTCCAACCGGCCTCACAACTGCAGACCACTTGTAACCATGCCAGCCCAGGATCTCCACATCTGGCTTCACCTGTGGGATCGTCTGAGGAGGGGGGGGAGGATGGCGCTGAGGGGTATTTCTGTCTGTAATAAAGCATTTTTGTTTGGAAAAACTCATTCTGATTGGCTGTGCCTGGCTCTCCAGTGGGTGGGCATGGCTCCCAAGTGGTGGGCCTATGCCTTCCCATGGCTGTGTCCCTGCCCAGTGACATCGGCTGATGTAAAAAGGGCTTTAAAAATACATTTGATTGATTGATTGATGTGAAATCCATAAATTAGGGCCTAATGAATTTATTTCAATTGATTGATTTCCTTCTACTAAATCTTTGAAATTGTTGAATGTTGCACAGATTGTTGAATGTTGCACAGATTACTCTGTGCTGTCTAAGGGTTTATGAGATGAGGAGAGGAAGCCACATCTCCGAGATACACCCCAAGTCTCCCCATTCATCCCTGTGGAAATGAGGTTTGAGATACACCCCAAGTCTCCCCATTCATCCCTGTGGAAATGAGGTTTGAGATACACCCCAAGTCTCCCCATTCATCCCTGTGGAAATGAGGTTTGAGATACACCCCAAGTCTCCCCATTAATTCCTGTAGAAATTAGATTTGAGATACACTCCAAGTCTCCCCCTTCATCCCTGTGGAAATGAGGTTTGAGATACACCCCAAGTATCCCCATTCATTCCTGTAGAAATGAGGTTTGAGATACACCCCAAGTCTCCCCATTCATCCCTGTGGAAAGAGGATTGAGATACACCCCGTCTCCCCATTCATCCCTGTGGAAAGAGGATTGAGTTACAGCCTAATAGGTTTCTCTGTGCTGTCTGACTACCAGAATCCTCATGCCTGTCTTGGGTCCAGGAATCCAGACTCTGGTAATGAGCAGAGAACAGCTTCTCTCCCTGAGCTGTTTACCGACTGACATACAACACACTGTTCCTGACAACTCTGATCCAGAGTCAGTTTACCCCTCATCACATGTCACAGCATCTTGACCACACTTATCTACTGATCTGAAAACAGACAATATCACGTCACATCTAACAACTGGAGCTGTCCTCACATTTTGGAATAAGAATAATATAATAATTCTGTCACTGTAGACACCTCATAGTAAATAGACCTACCATATTTAGTACGTTACTCTGTGCTGTGTATACAGGATTTCCTGCGTTACTACTGTTACCTTGGCAACAGCCTGATCACCAGAGAGGATAGATAGGTCTTTACGAGCCCCCCCCCCCCCCCCCCCCACACACACATACACAATACTTTCTCTTGAGTGTGCTGCATTAAAGAAACATGGGATGCATCTCAATTGGCTCCTTATGCCCTATTTGGTGCACTACTTTCGACCAGGGCCCATAGGAAATAGGGTGCTGTTTGGGACACAGTAATGCTCTTTCTTCCCTCCAGACTTCATTTTTTTGTGGGGAACTGAGTGTTTTGGAGCTCTTGGAATTGTTCACTTTTTTGTACGAGGCCAGCTGTCCGCCATGGTTTGGTTTCACTCCATATGAGATGGCCATCTTGACAGATTACATCCATCTTCTAACTAACGCCCACTCTACACCTGCTGCTCTCAATGTGTGTGTGTGTGTGTTTGTCTACACTCTTTGGCAGTGTGGGATTGAGTGAGTGTGAAGGTGCTGTGAATGTGCTTCTTGAGTCTTGATTAGAGTGGGAAATGTGTGTCTTTAGTTGGAGGCTGTGTGCGACTTCATATGTGTGTGTGTTTGTGCTTGAGTGTCTGTACAGTGTGTTTATTAGGATCCTCATTATCTTTAGCAGAAGCAGCAGCTATTCTTCCTGGGGTCCATAAAAAACACTAAACATTACAAAGTAACAAAACACTGATAGACAAGGACAGTCACACAAATTTAAAATACAACGATTGTGTGTACGTATGTTTGTGTGTGTACATATGTGTGTGTGTACGTATGTTTGTGTGTGTGTGTACGTATGTGTGTGTGTGTGTGTGTGTGTGTGTGTGTGTGTGTGTGTGTGTGTGTGTGTGTGTGTGTGTGTGTGTGTGTGTGTGTGTGTGTGTGTGTGTGTGTGTGTGTGTGTGTGTACCCTCACAGTTATCAGAAACAATGGAATAAAACTCACAGAGATTTGGGACGAATATTTCTAGAGTCCTGAAACAACATCAAGTCAGGATGAAGCAGTTGTACACTGTCCCCTTTGAGAGGAACTCTGAACGAGTCAAGCAACTCAGGAACCAAAAGGTCAAGGTAAGGTGACTATAAAATACAGAACTGGTTTTGAACAGAACCAAACAGGGCAGAGACACACAATGGCATGTTTTAATGTATAATGTAAACTACCGTAATAACTCTTATGTTGCCTTGTGGATTTATTTTAGAGAGTCATGGAGATTGAAGCCAGGAAAACACCCCACATATTCATCTTTGTGGATGAGGCTGGTTTCAACTTGGCCAAAACACGGCGGTGAGGAAGGAATGTGATTGGGAAAAGAGCCACTGTGGATGTCCCGGGCCAGAGGGGTGCCAACATCACAATGTGTGCAGCAGTATCCTCTGATGGATTGCTGTTAGACAAACCTCTAATTGGGCCACACAACACTGAGCGTCTCATTTCATTCCTGGATGACCTCTATGGAAGGGTTGTGCCAGGTGAGGAAAGGGTTGTGCCAGGTGAGGAAAGGGTTGTGCCAGGTGAGGAAAGGGTTGTGCCAGGTGAGGAAAGGGTTGTGCCAGGTGAGGAAAGGGTTGTGCCGGGTGAGGAAAGGGTTGTGCCAGGTGAGGAAAGGGTTGTGCCAGGTGAGGAAAGGGTTGTGCCAGGTGAGGAAAGGGTTGTGCCAGGTGAGGAAAGGGTTGTGCCAGGTGAGGAAAGGGTTGTGCCAGGTGAGGAAAGGGTTGCAGTGAGGCCAAATCGGCCAACGTTTGTAATTGTATGGGACAATGTGGCATTTCACCACTCCCGTGCAGTCACAGAGTGGTATGCAGCCCATAGAGGAATTATTTTCCTCATGGAGGTGGAAGGTTTATGACCACCATCCACATGATCAAATGTCCCTCCTGGACGTAATGAATGCTGGATGCCTGGACATATCTGCAGAAGATTGCCAGGGCTGGACCAGGCATGCCAAAATATTATTTCTAGGTGTATTGCCCAAGATGACATAAGATGTGACGTGGATGAGAACCTGTGGTCAAATGCAGAAGACAGGGTTGACTAGTATTGCTACTGTATCTGTATCGGTAGATGGTGTATATACAAATTCTTGTATTTTGGAATCACTCAATGCCATAAAATGACAAAACATATTGAAGCATATTGCATCATGTCTGATACATTCCTGTAACATATACTGCAGTGAATTCTAAACAGTAGAGGGGTGTCATCCTTGTTTTGTAAAGAAAACATTGTGTAATGCTACCTGTTGTTAGTGTTGTTTAGGTCATTGTTTTATGAGTGACAACGTGTGCTTGTTGGGAGACAACCTTTGCTAGTGTTATGGAAGAGTTGATTTGAGACGTGTATGAAGTGTTTTGGTAGTTTTAGAGCATTTTGAACATGAAATTAACTTCTGTGCGAAGCTGAAAGTTAGTTTGGAGAACTGTGTGGAGTTTTGAAAAAGTGACCTAAGTATTGAGAAATGGGTCCTAGCGATTGTAAAAAACTGTAATAACCCTGCAGTGAAAAGGATTTAGGATCATCTTCCCATCCCTAAATCCTAACTTCATCCATTAGTTTGGAAAATGCAAAACTGACCCAAGATCAGGGTCTATGAGCAACTTAACCCTACTGCGTTGACAACCTAGCAAAATAGATAACCTAAGGTCACATAAGGTCACAGCAACTGCAAGGTCAGATAAGGAAACTGTGAGCACTGTAGTTACTAGGCTACATCATTTATTGGTTTTACCAATCAGGTGGATGTCTGCTGAGCCACCATTTTGGTTCTTGGGACACATGATTCATCTAACATAACTCACTTACCTCTCAGAGTGAGTGTAAACAATAGTTGAAGCGAGCCTGTGTGTCTGCAGGATTTGGGTGGAAAGAGCATTTCATGTGGGGCAGTGGACAAGGAACAATAGGACCGTGTTGGTTTTATGAAGAACAGGACCGTGTTCATTTTACTGGCATGCAACACACAACATTTTGTTTTTAATTGTGAAGGAAAACGGAAATTAGCGTTTCTTATCGGACAAGTGTGTTTAGTCCCTCCCCTCCTGTTTGAGTCAGGTTTCCTCTGTTTGGCTACATGCAGGACCATTCATCCACATCAATAGGTTTATATTTCTATGAGTTTACCAGTCAAGTTTCCATGGTCAGAGGTGCTGCACCCATTCTAGTGATTCTATTTCTATGCATCCATCCCAGCAACAAACACCCAAATCGCCTAATTCCTCTCTCCAATGCAGTCTATTGTTTTTCAAGTGCTAGCCTGGTCCCAGATCTGTTTGTGTTGCCAACAACAAACCTATAAATAAGCTAATGTTATCCCCCACGGTTATTACGGCTTCCGTATTTGGATTCATTTCTGTATCGGTTCTCTGGTTCTACTAAGGCCTTTCTCTCTCTACTCCATCCTATCTCCTTTCCCTCTCATCTGGGTTAGTTTCACCTGTCCAGATCTATCAGAATCCCTGCAAACAAAGAGTAGAAGATGAACAGAGGAAGTCACGTAGGACTACTGAGGTACAACCCAAGTCTCCCCAGCCATCCCTCTGGAGAAGAGGATTGAGATGCAGCCTAATAGGTTTCTCTGTACTGTGTAAGAGTATGGGAGATGAGTAGAGGAAGCCACTAAGGAGTATTTCGACACACAAACCAAATCTCCCCAGCTGTCTGAGAGGGTTGAGAATGAAATACAGCCTAATATATTGAACAAAAATACAAATGCAACATGTAAAGTTTTGGTCCCAAGTTTCATGAGCTGAAATAAAAGATCCCAGAAATGTTAAATACGCACAAAAAGCTTATTCCCTGTTAGTGACCATTTCTCCTTTGACAATATATTCATCCACCTGACAGGTTTGGCATGTCAATAAGCTGATTAAAAAAGCTGATTAAATAGAATGATCATTACACAGGTGCACAGGTGCTGAGGACAATAAAAGATCACTCTAAAATGGGCAGTTTTGTCACACAGCACAATGTCACAGATGTCTTAAGTTTAGAGGGAGCTTGCAATTGGCATGCTGACCGCAGGAATGTCCAACAGAGCTGTTGCCAGATAATTTAATGTTCATTTCTCTACCATAAGCCGCCTCCAACGTCGTTTTAGAGAATTTGGCAGTACGTCCAACCGGCCTCACAACTGCAGACCACTTGTAACCATGCCAGCCCAGGATCTCCACATCTGGCTTCACCTGTGGGATCGTCTGAGGAGGGGGGGGAGGATGGCGCTGAGGGGTATTTCTGTCTGTAATAAAGCATTTTTGTTTGGAAAAACTCATTCTGATTGGCTGTGCCTGGCTCTCCAGTGGGTGGGCATGGCTCCCAAGTGGTGGGCCTATGCCTTCCCATGGCTGTGTCCCTGCCCAGTGACATCGGCTGATGTAAAAAGGGCTTTAAAAATACATTTGATTGATTGATTGATGTGAAATCCATAAATTAGGGCCTAATGAATTTATTTCAATTGATTGATTTCCTTCTACTAAATCTTTGAAATTGTTGAATGTTGCACAGATTGTTGAATGTTGCACAGATTACTCTGTGCTGTCTAAGGGTTTATGAGATGAGGAGAGGAAGCCACATCTCCGAGATACACCCCAAGTCTCCCCATTCATCCCTGTGGAAATGAGGTTTGAGATACACCCCAAGTCTCCCCATTCATCCCTGTGGAAATGAGGTTTGAGATACACCCCAAGTCTCCCCATTCATCCCTGTGGAAATGAGGTTTGAGATACACCCCAAGTCTCCCCATTAATTCCTGTAGAAATTAGATTTGAGATACACTCCAAGTCTCCCCCTTCATCCCTGTGGAAATGAGGTTTGAGATACACCCCAAGTATCCCCATTCATTCCTGTAGAAATGAGGTTTGAGATACACCCCAAGTCTCCCCATTCATCCCTGTGGAAAGAGGATTGAGATACACCCCGTCTCCCCATTCATCCCTGTGGAAAGAGGATTGAGATACAGCCTAATAGGTTTCTCTGTGCTGTCTGACTACCAGAATCCTCATGCCTGTCTTGGGCCCAGGAATCCAGACTCTGGTAATGAGCAGAGAACAGCTTCTCTCCCTGAGCTGTTTACCGACTGACATACAACACACTGTTCCTGACAACTCTGATCCAGAGTCAGTTTTCCCCTCATCACATGTCACAGCATCTTGACCACACTTATCTACTGATCTGAAAACAGACAATATCACGTCACATCTAACAACTGGAGCTGTCCTCACATTTTGGAATAAGAATAATATAATAATTCTGTCACTGTAGACACCTCATAGTAAATAGACCTACCATATTTAGTACGTTACTCTGTGCTGTGTATACAGGATTTCCTGCGTTACTACTGTTACCTTGGCAACAGCCTGATCACCAGAGAGGATAGATAGGTCTTTACGAGCCCCCCCCCACACATACACAATACTTTCTCTTGAGTGTGCTGCATTAAAGAAACATGGGATGCATCTCAATTGGCTCCTTATGCCCTATTTGGTGCACTACTTTCGACCAGGGCCCATAGGAAATAGGGTGCTGTTTGGGACACAGTAATGCTCTTTCTTCCCTCCAGACTTCATTTTTTTGTGGGGAACTGAGTGTTTTGGAGCTCTTGGAATTGTTCACTTTTTTGTACGAGGCCAGCTGTCCGCCATGGTTTGGTTTCACTCCATATGAGATGGCCACCTTGACAGATTACATCCATCTTCTAACTAACGCCCACTCTACACCTGCTGCTCTCAATGTGTGTGTGTGTGTGTTTGTCTACACTCTTTGGCAGTGTGGGATTGAGTGAGTGTGAAGGTGCTGTGAATGTGCTTCTTGAGTCTTGATTAGAGTGGGAAATGTGTGTCTTTAGTTGGAGGCTGTGTGCGACTTCATATGTGTGTGTGTTTGTGCTTGAGTGTCTGTACAGTGTGTTTATTAGGATCCTCATTATCTTTAGCAGAAGCAGCAGCTATTCTTCCTGGGGTCCATAAAAAACACTAAACATTACAAAGTAACAAAACACTGATAGACAAGGACAGTCACACAAATTTAAAATACAACGATTGTGTGTACGTATGTTTGTGTGTGTACGTGTGTGTGTGTGCGTGCGCACGTGTGTGTGTGTACGTGTGTGTGTACGTATGTTTGTGTCTGTACATATGTGTGTACGTATGTTTGTGTGTGTGTGTACGTATCTTTGTGTGTGTGTGTATGTGTGCCCTCACAGTCCCCTCTGTTCCATGAGATGAATTTTAATCCATATTTTAAAGGTTATTCTGCTCTTTGCTGAGTAAATGGATCTGGAAGATAGTTCCATGTGATCATGTCTCTGTATAATACTGTACGTAGCCATCATGGCTCTGTATAATACTGTACGTAACCATCGTGTCTCTGTATAATACTATACGTAGCCATCATGTCTCTGTATAATACTGTACGTAGCCATCGTGTCTCTGTATAATACTGTACGTAGCCATCATGGCTCTGTATAATACTGTACGTAGCCATCGTGTCTCTGTATAATACTGTACGTAGCCATCGTGTCTCTGTATAATACTGTACGTAGCCATCGTGTCTCTGTATAATACTGTACGTAGCCATCGTGTCTCTGTATAATACTGTACGTAGCCATCGTGTCTCTGTATAATACTGTACGTAGCCATCTTGTCTCTGTATAATACTGTACGTAGCCATCATGGCTCTGTATAATACTGTACGTAGCCATCGTGGCTCTGTATAATACTGTACGTAGCCATCGTGTCTCTGTATAATACTGTACGTAGCCATCATGGCTCTGTAAAATACTGTACGTAGCCATCGTGGCTCTGTATAATACTATACGTAGCCATCATGTCTCTGTATAATACTATACGTAGCGGTCATGGCTCTTTATAATACTATACGTAGCCATCATGGCTCTTTATAATACTGTACGTTGCCATGAATTCGTTTTGGACTTGGGGACTGTATAGAGATCCCTGGCGGCATGTCTTGTGGGGTATGTATAGGTGTCAGAGCTGAATGTTATGCAGTGAGTCTCTCTCTCTCTCCGTGCTGTGACCCTGCCTCTAGCAGGACATGAGGAAAAGCTATAAATATCCTGTTGGAACAGACTTGGCTCACACCAGGCCCCATCACACGCACATCCCGCTGGGGAGGAGAGGGAACAAGAGAGGGAGTAAGGGAGAGAGTTTAGAAGGGAAAGAACAACATGGCATGGATCCTATGTCTTCTCTAACAGCGGAGGAGAGGAGCAGAGAGAGAGAGACCGGATATGAGTGAAAAGATAAAAAGTCTTGGGAGGAGAAAATAAGCAGGAAAAATAAGAGAGAGACAGACAGAGACAGACAGACAGACAGAAAGACAGAGACAGAGACAGAGACAGAGACAGAGACAGAGACAGAGACAGAGAGACAGAGAGACAGAGACAGAGACATAGAGAGAGACATAGAGACAAAGAGACATACAGTTTAAATCGGAAGTTTACATACACTTATGTTGGAGTCATTAAAACTCGTTTTTCAACCACTCCACAAATTTCTTGTTAACAAACTATAGTTTTTCCAAGTCGGTTAGGACATCTGCTTTGTGCATGACACAAGGAATTTTTCCAACAAGTGTTTGCAGACAGATTATTTCACTTATTATTCACTGTATCACAATTCCAATGGGTCAGAACTTTACATACACTAAATTGACTGTGCCTTTAACCTTTCTGAACCACCCATCCCGGATCCGGGATAATTGTCATCAGAAACGCTGACTAGCATAGCGTAGCATAGCGCCACAGTTGAATAATATTACTAGAAAATATTAATATTCATGAAATCACAAGTGCAATATTGCAAAACACAGCTTAGCCTTTTATTAATCCACCTGTCGTCTCAGATTTTGAAATTATGCTTTACAGCTAAAGCAATACAAGCGTTTGTGTAAGTTTATCGATCGCTCGACAAAACAATAAGTACACTTAGCATCAGGTAACTTGGTCACAAAAATCAGAAAAGCAATCAAATTAATCGTTTACCTTTGATGATCTTCGGATGTTTTCACTCACGAGACTCCCAGTTAGACAACAAATGTTCCTTTTGTTCCATAAAGATCTTTTTTATATCCAAATACCTCTGTTAGTTTGCTGCGTTATGCCCAGGAATCCACCGGAAAGAGCGGTCACGACAACGCAGACAAAAATTACAAATTATATCCATAATGTCCACAGAAACATGTCAAACGTTTTTTATAATCCATCCTCAGGGTGTTTTTCAAATATCTATTCGATAATATATCAACCGGGACAGTTGGGTTTTCACTAGGACCGGGAGTAACAATGGCTGCTTTTCTCTTTTGCGAACAACTCACTCTGAGAGCCCCCACCTATCCACTTACGAAATGTGGTCGTTCACGTTCATTCTTCAAAATAAAAGCCTGAAACTATGTCTAAAGGCTGTTGACACCTTAGGGAAGCCATAGAAAAAGAAGTCTGGTTGATATCCCTTTAAATGGGCAATAGGGATGCATAGGAACAGAGAGGTTTCAAAAACAGGGGCACTTCCTGATTGGATTTTCCTCAGGTTTTCGCCTGCAATATCAGTTCTGTTTAACTCACAGACAATATTAAGACAGTTTTGGAAACTTTAGAGTGTTTTCTATCCTAATCTGACAATTATATGCATATTCTAGTTTCGGGGGCTGAGAAATAGGCAGTTTCAAATGGGTACGTTTTTTTAGCCAAAAACAAAAATAATGCCCCCTAGTCTTAAGAAGTTTTAAACAGCTTGGAAAATTCCAGAAAATTATGTCATGGCTTTAGAAGCTTCTGATAGGCTAATTGACATCATTTGAGTCAATTGGAGGTGTACCTGTGGATGTATTTCAAGGCCTACCTTCAAACTCAGTGCCTCTTTGCTTGACATCATGGGAAAATCAAAAGAAATCAGCCAAATTGTAGACCTCCACAAGTCTGGTTCATCCTTGGGAGTAATTTCCAAACGCCTGAAGGTACCACGTTCATCTGTACAAACAATAGTGTGCAAGTACTATGAACGCACTTTGGTGTGGAAAGTACAAATCAATCCCAGAACAACAGCAAAGGATCTTGTGAAGATGCTGGAGGAAACAGGTACAAAAGTATCTATATCCACAGTAAAACGAGTCCTAAATCGACATAGCCTGAAAGGCCGCTCAGCAAGGAAGAAGCCACTGCTCCAAAACCTTCATAAAAAAGCCAGACTATGTTTTGCAACTGCACATGGGGACAAAGATCGTACTTTTTGGAGAAATGTCCTCTGGTCTGATGAAACAAAAATAGAACTGTTTGGCCATAATGACCATCGTTATGTTTGGAGGAAAAAGGGGGAGGCTTGCAAGCCAAAGAACACCATCCCAACCGTGAAGCACGGGGGTGGCAGCATCATGTTGTGGTGGTGCTTTTCTGAAGGAGGGACTGGTGCACTTCACAAAATAGATGGCATCATGAGGTAGGAATATTATGTGATATCTTGAAGCAACATCTCAAGACATCAGTCAGGAAGTTAAAGCTTGGTTGCAAATGGGTCTTCCAAATGGACAATGACCCCAAGCATACTTCCAAAGTTGTGGCAAAATGGCTTAAGGACAACAAAGTCAAGGTATTGGAGTGGCCATCACAAAGCCCCGACTTCAATCCTATAGAACATTTTTGGGCAGAACTGAAAAAGCGTGTGCGAGCAAGGAGGCCTACAAACCTGACTCATGTCAGGAGGAATGGGCCAAAATTCACCCAGCTTATTGTGGGAAGCTTGTGGAAGGCTACCCAAAACTTTTGACCCAAGTTAAACAATTGAAAGGCAATGCTACCAAATACTAATTGAGTGTATGTAAACTTCTGACCCACTGAGAATGTGATGAAAGAAATAAAAGCTAAAATAAATAATTCTCTCTACTATTTATCTGACATGTCACATTCTTAAAATAAAGTGGGGATCCTAACTGACCTAAGACAGGTTATTTTTATGAGGATTAAATGTCAGGAATTGTGAAAAACTGAGTTGAAATGTATTTTGGCTAAGGTGTATGTAAACTTCCGACTTCAACTGTGGAGAGACAGATAGAGACAGAGACAAAGAGACATAGAGAGACACAGAGACAGACAGAGACATAGAGAGACAGAGACAGACAGCGACAGAAACATAGAGAGAGAGACAGAGACGTAGAGAGACAGAGACGTAGAGAGACAGAGACATAAAGAGACACAGACATAGAGAGAGACAGACAGACACATAGAGACAGAGACTGAAACAGAGACAGAGACAGAGAGAGAGACAGAGAGACAGAGACAGAGACATAGAGAGAGACATAGAGACAGAGACGTAGAGAGACAGCGACAGAGAGACAGACAGAGACAGACAGTGAGAGAGACAGACAGAGAGAGACAGAGAGACAGAGAGAGACACAGAGAGAGACAGAGAAAGAGAGAAAGAGAGAGAGAAAGAGAGAGATAAAGAGGGAGACATAGAGAGAGAAAGAGAGACACTGAGGGAGAGAGAGAGACAGAGAGAGACAGAAAGACATAGAGAGACAAAGAGAGAGACAACGAGAGAGACAACGAGAGAGGCAACGAGAGAGACAGAGAGAGACTGAGAGACTGAGAGACAGAGAGACTGAGAGACAGAGAGAGACAGAGAGACTGAGAGACAGAGAGACTGAGAGACAGAGAGACAGAGAGACTGAGAGACAGAGAGAGACAGAGAGACTGAGAGACTGAGAGAGACAGAGAGACTGAGAGACAGAGAGAGACAGAGAGACAGAGAGACAGAGAGACTGAGAGACAGAGAGACAGAGAGACAGAGAGACTGAGAGAGAGAGAGAGACTGAGAGACAGAGAGACTGAGAGAGAGAGAGACTGAGAGACAGAGAGAGACATAGAATAGAATAAAAGAGTTCAGATTGCATCTGTACTGAACAACAGGAAATCAGCTTAAAGTGTGGTTTCCTGTGGACATTTCCTGTTTTAATTGGATTGGATTCGGCCTCTGCAGTTGGCTGTCACAGACTCTTGGAGCGTCTAAATGATCAGCTGTGTACTGACTGTAGTAGCAAGCTGCAGTGTCTTTGAATCATCATCTCACACTGACAGCAGACCAGCTTTAACACATGCAGCAGAGTAGTTTAAACACTTTGGTATCTACTGTATCATATCTGATGCTAATGTCTTATTCCCATTGATGTTGGAGAGGTGACAGTTCCAGATAGAGAGGAGTTGTTTTAGACAGCCCTCTGGTGACAGCCTGGATCTAATTGTTGGTGCTCAGTGGGATGGAGCATGGCAGTTGGGAGTAGAAGACAAATGTTTTTGTAACAAAAACAAAAACTGTTTTATTATATTCTGTTCTTGTCTATTCTACTTGGAAAGACCACTTGGTGTCCACTTGGAAAGGACTATAGAGGATTGGTGTCAACTTGGAAAGGACTATAGAGGATTGGTGTCAACTTGGAAAGGTCTATAGAGGATTGGTGTCAACTTGGAAAGGTCTATAGAGGATTGGTGTCAACTTGGAAAGGTCTATAGAGGATTGGTGTCAACTTGGAAAGGACTATAGAGGATTGGTGTCAACTTGGAAAGGTCTATAGAGGATTGGTGTCCACTTGGAAAGGTCTATAGAGGATTGGTGTCAACTTGGAAAGGTCTATAGAGGATTGCTGCCTCTCATACAGGGCAGGGGAGGTATGATTCTGCTCTGGTTTCTGTCACAGTCAGTACATGTCATCATCATCATCATCCATCAAAATCCTCATCTACATGTTACATGAGAAGATCACTCCATCCTCTCTGCGAACTTCACATCTCCTTCCATCTCACACTTTGGCCCGATTCATATTCACCCCTACATGAAATCCCCACAACCATGCTACATTCAACTAGTGGCACTAGAGTAGATGAACTGTGGTGATGGATGTTAGCCTGGTCCCAGATCTGTTTGTGCCGGCTCACCAACTAATGACCATAGGAGTTGGCAAGACAGCACAACCAGATCTGGGACCAGGCTAACATCCAACATGTCAGTTAAACCGTCCTAGTGTCGTATATGAATCTAATTATTCAATTTCCACGTCACCGAATATAGCAAGATAACCGTGCTTATTTGAGTGGAAAATAAATCTGAATTGAAAACAACAGCATTTAATGTAACTGCGCCCTTATGGTCCCTCCAACAAAGTCATTCCAATGACACTGTCTGTCTTCTGGTAACTGAATAGGACACTTCTCCATACACTGTCTGTCTTCTGGTAACTGAATAGGCCACTTCTTCATACACTGTCTGTCTTCTGGTAACTGAATAGGACACTTCTCCATACACTGTCTGTCTTCTGGTAACTGAATAGGCCACTTCTCCATACACTGTCTGTCTTCTGGTAACTGAATAGGCCACTTCTTCATACACTGTCTGTCTTCTGGTAACTGAATAGGCCACTTCTTCATACACTGTCTGTCTTCTGGTAACTGAATAGGCCACTTCTTCATACACTGTCTGTCTTCTGGTAACTGAATAGGACACTTCTCCATACACTGTCTGTCTTCTGGTAACTGAATAGGACACTTCTCCATACACTGTCTGTCTTCTGGTAACTGAATAGGACACTTCTTCATACACTGTCTGTCTTCTGGTAACTGAATAGGCCACTTCTTCATACACTGTCTGTCTTCTGGTAACTGAATAGGACACTTCTCCATACACTGTCTGTCTTCTGGTAACTGAATAGGACACTTCTTCATACACTGTCTGTCTTCTGGTAACTGAAAAGGACACTTCTCCATACACTGTCTTCTGGTAACTGAATAGGACACTTCTCCATACACTGTCTGTCTTCTGGTAACTGAATAGGACACTTCTCCATACACTGTCTGTCTTCTGGTAACTGAATAGGACACTTCTCCATACACTGTCTGTCTTCTGGTAACTGAATAGGCCACTTCTTCATACACTGTCTGTCTTCTGGTAACTGAATAGGCCACTTCTTCATACACTGTCTGTCTTCTGGTAACTGAATAGGCCACTTCTTCATACACTGTCTGTCTTCTGGTAACTGAATAGGACACTTCTCCATACACTGTCTGTCTTCTGGTAACTGAATAGGCCACTTCTTCATACACTGTCTGTCTTCTGGTAACTGAATAGGACACTTCTTCATACACTGTCTGTCTTCTGGTAACTGAATAGGCCACTTCTTCATACACTGTCTGTCTTCTGGTAACTGAATAGGACACTTCTCCATACACTGTCTGTCTTCTGGTAACTGAATAGGCCACTTCACCATACACTGTCTGTCTTCTGGTAACTGAATAGGACACTTCTCCATACACTGTCTGTCTTCTGGTAACTGAATAGGACACTTCTCCATACACTGTCTGTCTTCTGGTAACTGAATAGGACACTTCTTCATACACTGTCTGTCTTCTGGTAACTGAATAGGCCACTTCTTCATACACTGTCTGTCTTCTGGTAACTGAATAGGACACTTCTCCATACACTGTCTGTCTTCTGGTAACTGAATAGGACACTTCTTCATACACTGTCTGTCTTCTGGTAACTGAATAGGACACTTCTCCATACACTGTCTGTCTTCTGGTAACTGAATAGGACACTTCTCCATACACTGTCTGTCTTCTGGTAACTGAATAGGACACTTCTCCACACACTGTCTGTCTTCTGGTAACTGAATAGGACACTTCTCCATACACTGTCTGTCTTCTGGTAACTGAATAGGCCACTTCACCATACACTGTCTGTCTTCTGGTAACTGAATAGGACACTTCTCCATACACTGTCTGTCTTCTGGTAACTGAATAGGACACTTCTCCATACACTGTCTGTCTTCTGGTAACTGAATAGGACACTTCTTCATACACTGTCTGTCTTCTGGTAACTGAATAGGCCACTTCTTCATACACTGTCTGTCTTCTGGTAACTGAATAGGACACTTCTCCATACACTGTCTGTCTTCTGGTAACTGAATAGGACACTTCTTCATACACTGTCTGTCTTCTGGTAACTGAATAGGACACTTCTCCATACACTGTCTGTCTTCTGGTAACTGAATAGGACACTTCTCCATACACTGTCTGTCTTCTGGTAACTGAATAGGACACTTCTCCACACACTGTCTGTCTTCTGGTAACTGAATAGGACACTTCTCCATACACTGTCTGTCTTCTGGTAACTGAATAGGCCACTTATTCATACACTGTCTGTCTTCTGGTAACTGAATAGGCCACTTCTTCATACACTGTCTGTCTTCTGGTAACTGAATAGGACACTTCTTCATACACTGTCTGTCTTCTGGTAACTGAATAGGGCACTTCTTCATACACTGTCTGTCTTCTGGCAACTGAAGAGGACACTTCTCCATACACTGTCTGTCTTCTGGTAACTGAATAGGCCACTTCTTCATACACTGTCTGTCTTCTGGTAACTGAATATGGCACTTCTTCATACACTGTCTGTCTTCTGGTAACTGAATAGGACACTTCTCCATACACTGTCTGTCTTCTGGTAACTGAATAGGCCACTTCTTCATACACTGTCTGTCTTCTGGTAACTGAATAGGGCACTTCTTCATACACTGTCTGTCTTCTGGTAACTGAATAGGACAATTCTCCATACACTGTCTGTCTTCTGGTAACTGAAAAGGACACTTCTCCATACACTGTCTGTCTTCTGGTAACTGAATAGGGCACTTCTTCATACACTGTCTGTCTTCTGGTAACTGAATAGGACACTTCTTCATACACTGTCTGTCTTCTGGTAACTGAATAGGACACTTCTTCATACACTGTCTGTCTTCTGGTAACTGAATAGGACACTTCTCCATACACTGTCTGTCTTCTGGTAACTGAATAGGCCACTTCTTCATACACTTTCTGTCTTCTGGTAACTGAATAGGACACTTCTTCATACACTGTCTGTCTTCTGGTAACTGAATAGGGCACTTCTTCATACACTGTCTGTCTTCTGGTAACTGAAGAGGACACTTCTCCATACACTGTCTGTCTTCTGGTAACTGAATAGGCCACTTCTCCATACACTGTCTGTCTTCTGGTAACTGAATAGGACACTTCTCCATACACTGTCTGTCTTCTGGTAACTGAATATGACACTTCTCCATACACTGTCTGTCTTCTGGTAACTGAATAGGACACTTCTCCATACACTGTCTGTCTTCTGGTAACTGAATAGGACACTTCTTCATACACTGTCTGTCTTCTGGTAACTGAATAGGACACTTCTCCATACACTGTCTGTCTTCTGGTAACTGAATAGGACACTTCTCCATACACTGTCTGTCTTCTGGTAACTGAATAAGACACTTCTCCATACACTGTCTGTCTTCTGGTAACTGAATAGGTCACTTCTCCATACACTGTCTGTCTTCTGGTAACTGAATAGGACACTTCTTCATACACTGTCTGTCTTCTGGTAACTGAATAGGACACTTCTCCATACACTGTCTGTCTTCTGGTAACTGAATAGGCCACTTCTTCATACACTGTCTGTCTTCTGGTAACTGAATAGGCCACTTCTTCATACACTGTCTGTCTTCTGGTAACTGAATAGGCCACTTCTCCATACACTGTCTGTCTTCTGGTATCTGAATAGGCCACTTCTTCATACACTGTCTGTCTTCTGGTAACTGAATAGGGCACTTCTTCATACACTGTCTGTCTTCTGGTAACTGAATAGGCCACTTCTTCATACACTGTCTGTCTTCTGGTAACTGAATAGGACACTTCTCCATACACTGTCTGTCTTCTGGTAACTGAATAGGCCACTTCTTCATACACTGTCTGTCTTCTGGTAACTGAATAGGCCACTTCTTCATACACTGTCTGTCTTCTGGTAACTGAATAGGCCACTTCTTCAAACACTGTCTGTCTTCTGGTAACTGAATAGGACACTTCTCCATACACTGTCTGTCTTCTGGTAACTGAATAGGACACTTCTACATACACTGTCTGTCTTCTGGTAACTGAATAGGCCACTTCTTCATACACTGTCTGTCTTCTGGTAACTGAATAGGCCACTTCTCCATACACTGTCTGTCTTCTGGTAACTGAATAGGACACTTCTCCATACACTGTCTGTCTTCTGGTAACTGAATAGGACACTTCTTCATACACTGTCTGTCTTCTGGTAACTGAATAGGACACTTCTTCATACACTGTCTGTCTTCTGGTAACTGAATAGGGCACTTCTTCATACACTGTCTGTCTTCTGGTAACTGAATAGGACACTTCTCCATACACTGTCTGTCTTCTGGTAACTGAAGAGGACACTTCTCCATACACTGTCTGTCTTCTGGTAACTGAATAGGCCACTTCTCCATACACTGTCTGTCTTCTGGTAACTGAATAGGACACTTCTCCATACACTGTCTGTCTTCTGGTAACTGAATAGGACACTTCTCCATACACTGTCTGTCTTCTGGTAACTGAATAGGACACTTCTCCATACACTGTCTGTCTTCTGGTAACTGAATAGGACACTTCTTCATACACTGTCTGTCTTCTGGTAACTGAATAGGACACTTCTCCATACACTGTCTGTCTTCTGGTAACTGAATAGGACACTTCTCCATACACTGTCTGTCTTCTGGTAACTGAATAAGACACTTCTCCATACACTGTCTGTCTTCTGGTAACTGAATAGGTCACTTCTCCATACACTGTCTGTCTTCTGGTAACTGAATAGGACACTTCTTCATACACTGTCTGTCTTCTGGTAACTGAATAGGACACTTCTCCATACACTGTCTGTCTTCTGGTAACTGAATAGGCCACTTCTTCATACACTGTCTGTCTTCTGGTAACTGAATAGGCCACTTCTTCATACACTGTCTGTCTTCTGGTAACTGAATAGGCCACTTCTCCATACACTGTCTGTCTTCTGGTATCTGAATAGGCCACTTCTTCATACACTGTCTGTCTTCTGGTAACTGAATAGGGCACTTCTTCATACACTGTCTGTCTTCTGGTAACTGAATAGGCCACTTCTTCATACACTGTCTGTCTTCTGGTAACTGAATAGGACACTTCTCCATACACTGTCTGTCTTCTGGTAACTGAATAGGCCACTTCTTCATACACTGTCTGTCTTCTGGTAACTGAATAGGCCACTTCTTCATACACTGTCTGTCTTCTGGTAACTGAATAGGCCACTTCTTCAAACACTGTCTGTCTTCTGGTAACTGAATAGGACACTTCTCCATACACTGTCTGTCTTCTGGTAACTGAATAGGACATTTCTACATACACTGTCTGTCTTCTGGTAACTGAATAGGCCACTTCTTCATACACTGTCTGTCTTCTGGTAACTGAATAGGCCACTTCTCCATACACTGTCTGTCTTCTGGTAACTGAATAGGACACTTCTCCATACACTGTCTGTCTTCTGGTAACTGAATAGGACACTTCTTCATACACTGTCTGTCTTCTGGTAACTGAATAGGACACTTCTTCATACACTGTCTGTCTTCTGGTAACTGAATAGGGCACTTCTTCATACACTGTCTGTCTTCTGGTAACTGAATAGGACACTTCTCCATACACTGTCTGTCTTCTGGTAACTGAATAGGCCACTTCTTCATACACTGTCTGTCTTCTGGTAACTGAAAAGGCCACTTCTTCATACACTGTCTGTCTTCTGGTAACTGAATAGGGCACTTCTTCATATACTGTCTGTCTTCTGGTAACTGAATAGGACACTTCTCCATACACTGTCTGTCTTCCGGTAACTGAATAGGACACTTCTTCATACACTGTCTGTCTTCTGGCAACTGAAGAGGACACTTCTCCATACACTGTCTGTCTTCTGGTAACTGAATAGGCCACTTCTTCATACACTGTCTGTCTTCTGGTAACTGAATATGGCACTTCTTCATACACTGTCTGTCTTCTGGTAACTGAATAGGACACTTCTCCATACACTGTCTGTCTTCTGGTAACTGAATAGGCCACTTCTTCATACACTGTCTGTCTTCTGGTAACTGAATAGGACACTTCTTCATACACTGTCTGTCTTCTGGTAACTGAATAGGACACTTCTCCATACACTGTCTGTCTTCTGGTAACTGAATAGGACACTTCTCCATACACTGTCTGTCTTCTGGTAACTGAATAGGGCACTTCTTCATACACTGTCTGTCTTCTGGTAACTGAATAGGACACTTCTCCATACACTGTCTGTCTTCTGGTAACTGAATAGGACACTTCTCCATACACTGTCTGTCTTCTGGTAACTGAATAGGACACTTCTCCATACACTGTCTGTCTTCTGGTAACTGAATAGGCCACTTCTTCATACACTGTCTGTCTTCTGGTAACTGAATAGGACACTTCTCCATACACTGTCTGTCTTCTGGTAACTGAATAGGCCACTTCTTCATACACTGTCTGTCTTCTGGTAACTGAATAGGCCACTTCTTCATACACTGTCTGTCTTCTGGTAACTGAATAGGCCACTTCTCCATACACTGTCTGTCTTCTGGTAACTGAATAGGACACTTCTCCATACACTGTCTGTCTTCTGGTAACTGAATAGGACACTTCTTCATACACTGTCTGTCTTCTGGTAACTGAATAGGACACTTCTCCATACACTGTCTGTCTTCTGGTAACTGAATAGGCCACTTCTTCATACACTGTCTGTCTTCTGGTAACTGAATAGGACACTTCTTCATACACTGTCTGTCTTCTGGTAACTGAATAGGCCACTTCTTCATACACTGTCTGTCTTCTGGTAACTGAATAGGACACTTCTTCATACACTGTCTGTCTTCTGGTAACTGAATAGGGCACTTCTTCATACACTGTCTGTCTTCTGGTAACTGAATAGGACACTTCTCCATACACTGTCTGTCTTCTGATAACTGAATAGGACACTTCTTCATACACTGTCTGTCTTCTGGTAACTGAATAGGACACTTCTCCATACACTGTCTGTCTTCTGGTAACTGAATAGGACACTTCTACATACACTGTCTGTCTTCTGGTAACTGAATAGGCCACTTCTCCATACACTGTCTGTCTTCTGGTAACTGAATAGGCCACTTATTCATACACTGTCTGTCTTCTGGTAACTGAATAGGCCACTTCTTCATACACTGTCTGTCTTCTGGTAACTGAATAGGACACTTCTTCATACACTGTCTGTCTTCTGGTAACTGAATAGGGCACTTCTTCATACACTGTCTGTCTTCTGGCAACTGAAGAGGACACTTCTCCATACACTGTCTGTCTTCTGGTAACTGAATAGGCCACTTCTTCATACACTGTCTGTCTTCTGGTAACTGAATATGGCACTTCTTCATACACTGTCTGTCTTCTGGTAACTGAATAGGACACTTCTCCATACACTGTCTGTCTTCTGGTAACTGAATAGGCCACTTCTTCATACACTGTCTGTCTTCTGGTAACTGAATAGGGCACTTCTTCATACACTGTCTGTCTTCTGGTAACTGAATAGGACAATTCTCCATACACTGTCTGTCTTCTGGTAACTGAAAAGGACACTTCTCCATACACTGTCTGTCTTCTGGTAACTGAATAGGGCACTTCTTCATACACTGTCTGTCTTCTGGTAACTGAATAGGACACTTCTTCATACACTGTCTGTCTTCTGGTAACTGAATAGGACACTTCTTCATACACTGTCTGTCTTCTGGTAACTGAATAGGACACTTCTCCATACACTGTCTGTCTTCTGGTAACTGAATAGGACACTTCTCCATACACTGTCTGTCTTCTGGTAACTGAATAGGACACTTCTCCACACACTGTCTGTCTTCTGGTAACTGAATAGGACACTTCTCCATACACTGTCTGTCTTCTGGTAACTGAATAGGCCACTTCACCATACACTGTCTGTCTTCTGGTAACTGAATAGGACACTTCTCCATACACTGTCTGTCTTCTGGTAACTGAATAGGGCACTTCTTCATACACTGTCTGTCTTCTGGTAACTGAATAGGACACTTCTTCATACACTGTCTGTCTTCTGGTAACTGAATAGGACACTTCTTCATACACTGTCTGTCTTCTGGTAACTGAATAGGACACTTCTCCATACACTGTCTGTCTTCTGGTAACTGAATAGGCCACTTCTTCATACACTTTCTGTCTTCTGGTAACTGAATAGGACACTTCTTCATACACTGTCTGTCTTCTGGTAACTGAATAGGGCACTTCTTCATACACTGTCTGTCTTCTGGTAACTGAAGAGGACACTTCTCCATACACTGTCTGTCTTCTGGTAACTGAATAGGCCACTTCTCCATACACTGTCTGTCTTCTGGTAACTGAATAGGACACTTCTCCATACACTGTCTGTCTTCTGGTAACTGAATATGACACTTCTCCATACACTGTCTGTCTTCTGGTAACTGAATAGGACACTTCTCCATACACTGTCTGTCTTCTGGTAACTGAATAGGACACTTCTTCATACACTGTCTGTCTTCTGGTAACTGAATAGGACACTTCTCCATACACTGTCTGTCTTCTGGTAACTGAATAGGACACTTCTCCATACACTGTCTGTCTTCTGGTAACTGAATAAGACACTTCTCCATACACTGTCTGTCTTCTGGTAACTGAATAGGTCACTTCTCCATACACTGTCTGTCTTCTGGTAACTGAATAGGACACTTCTTCATACACTGTCTGTCTTCTGGTAACTGAATAGGACACTTCTCCATACACTGTCTGTCTTCTGGTAACTGAATAGGCCACTTCTTCATACACTGTCTGTCTTCTGGTAACTGAATAGGCCACTTCTTCATACACTGTCTGTCTTCTGGTAACTGAATAGGCCACTTCTCCATACACTGTCTGTCTTCTGGTATCTGAATAGGCCACTTCTTCATACACTGTCTGTCTTCTGGTAACTGAATAGGGCACTTCTTCATACACTGTCTGTCTTCTGGTAACTGAATAGGCCACTTCTTCATACACTGTCTGTCTTCTGGTAACTGAATAGGACACTTCTCCATACACTGTCTGTCTTCTGGTAACTGAATAGGCCACTTCTTCATACACTGTCTGTCTTCTGGTAACTGAATAGGCCACTTCTTCATACACTGTCTGTCTTCTGGTAACTGAATAGGCCACTTCTTCAAACACTGTCTGTCTTCTGGTAACTGAATAGGACACTTCTCCATACACTGTCTGTCTTCTGGTAACTGAATAGGACACTTCTACATACACTGTCTGTCTTCTGGTAACTGAATAGGCCACTTCTTCATACACTGTCTGTCTTCTGGTAACTGAATAGGCCACTTCTCCATACACTGTCTGTCTTCTGGTAACTGAATAGGACACTTCTCCATACACTGTCTGTCTTCTGGTAACTGAATAGGACACTTCTTCATACACTGTCTGTCTTCTGGTAACTGAATAGGACACTTCTTCATACACTGTCTGTCTTCTGGTAACTGAATAGGGCACTTCTTCATACACTGTCTGTCTTCTGGTAACTGAATAGGACACTTCTCCATACACTGTCTGTCTTCTGGTAACTGAAGAGGACACTTCTCCATACACTGTCTGTCTTCTGGTAACTGAATAGGCCACTTCTCCATACACTGTCTGTCTTCTGGTAACTGAATAGGACACTTCTCCATACACTGTCTGTCTTCTGGTAACTGAATAGGACACTTCTCCATACACTGTCTGTCTTCTGGTAACTGAATAGGACACTTCTCCATACACTGTCTGTCTTCTGGTAACTGAATAGGACACTTCTTCATACACTGTCTGTCTTCTGGTAACTGAATAGGACACTTCTCCATACACTGTCTGTCTTCTGGTAACTGAATAGGACACTTCTCCATACACTGTCTGTCTTCTGGTAACTGAATAAGACACTTCTCCATACACTGTCTGTCTTCTGGTAACTGAATAGGTCACTTCTCCATACACTGTCTGTCTTCTGGTAACTGAATAGGACACTTCTTCATACACTGTCTGTCTTCTGGTAACTGAATAGGACACTTCTCCATACACTGTCTGTCTTCTGGTAACTGAATAGGCCACTTCTTCATACACTGTCTGTCTTCTGGTAACTGAATAGGCCACTTCTTCATACACTGTCTGTCTTCTGGTAACTGAATAGGCCACTTCTCCATACACTGTCTGTCTTCTGGTATCTGAATAGGCCACTTCTTCATACACTGTCTGTCTTCTGGTAACTGAATAGGGCACTTCTTCATACACTGTCTGTCTTCTGGTAACTGAATAGGCCACTTCTTCATACACTGTCTGTCTTCTGGTAACTGAATAGGACACTTCTCCATACACTGTCTGTCTTCTGGTAACTGAATAGGCCACTTCTTCATACACTGTCTGTCTTCTGGTAACTGAATAGGCCACTTCTTCATACACTGTCTGTCTTCTGGTAACTGAATAGGCCACTTCTTCAAACACTGTCCTGTCTTCTGGTAACTGAATAGGACACTTCTCCATACACTGTCTGTCTTCTGGTAACTGAATAGGACATTTCTACATACACTGTCTGTCTTCTGGTAACTGAATAGGCCACTTCTTCATACACTGTCTGTCTTCTGGTAACTGAATAGGCCACTTCTCCATACACTGTCTGTCTTCTGGTAACTGAATAGGACACTTCTCCATACACTGTCTGTCTTCTGGTAACTGAATAGGACACTTCTTCATACACTGTCTGTCTTCTGGTAACTGAATAGGACACTTCTTCATACACTGTCTGTCTTCTGGTAACTGAATAGGGCACTTCTTCATACACTGTCTGTCTTCTGGTAACTGAATAGGACACTTCTCCATACACTGTCTGTCTTCTGGTAACTGAATAGGCCACTTCTTCATACACTGTCTGTCTTCTGGTAACTGAAAAGGCCACTTCTTCATACACTGTCTGTCTTCTGGTAACTGAATAGGACTTCTTCATACACTGTCTGTCTTCTGGTAACTGAATAGGACACTTCTCCATACACTGTCTGTCTTCCGGTAACTGAATAGGACACTTCTTCATACACTGTCTGTCTTCTGGTAACTGAAGAGGACACTTCTCCATACACTGTCTGTCTTCTGGTAACTGAATAGGCCACTTCTTCCATACACTGTCTGTCTTCTGGTAACTGAATAGGCACTTCTTCATACACTGTCTGTCTTCTGGTAACTGAATAGGACACTTCTTCATACACTGTCTGTCTTCTGGTAACTGAATAGGCCTTCTCATACACTGTCTGTCTTCTGGTAACTGAATAGGCCACTTCTCATACACTGTCTGTCTTCTGGTAACTGAATAGGACACTTCTTCATACACTGTCTGTCTTCTGGTAACTGAATAGGACACTTCTTCATACACTGTCTGTCTTCTGGTAACTGAATAGACACTTCTCCATACACTGTCTGTCTTCTGGTAACTGAATAGGACACTTCTCCATACACTGTCTGTCTTCTGGTAACTGAATAGACACTTCTCCATACACTGTCTGTCTTCTGGTAACTGAATAGGTCACTTCTCCATACACTGTCT
>NC_052344.1:24701017-24733863 GCF_016432855.1 Salvelinus namaycush | reverse complement strand
TTCTGAACTCATACACAACACGTTCATAAGTAGTTATACATTCTGAACTCATACACAACACGTTCATAAGTAGTGTCACATTCTGAACTCATACCAACCAACGTTCATAAGTAGTGCCACATTCTGAACTCATACACAACACGTTCATAAGTAGTGCCACATTCTGAACTCATACACAACACGTTCATAAGTAGTGTCACATTCTGAATTCATACACAACACGTTCATAAGTAGTGCTACATTCTGAACCCATACACAACACGTTCATAAGTAGTGTACATTCTGAACTCATACACAACACGTTCATAAGTAGTGTCCATTCTGAACTCATCACACACACGTTCATAAGTAGTCTACATTCTGAACTCATACACAACACGTTCAAAAGTAGTGTCACATTCTGAACTCATACACAACACGTTCATAAGTGTGCCCATTCTGAACTCATACACAACACGTTCATAAGTAGTGTCACATTCTGAACTCATACACACCAACGTTCATAAGTAGTGCACATTTGAACTCATACACAACACGTTCATAAGTAGTGCCACATTCTGAACTCATACACACCACGTTCATAAGTAGTGTCACATTCTGAACTCATACACAACACGTTCATAAGTAGTGTCACATTCTGAACTCATACACAACACGTTCATAAGTAGTGCCACATTCTGAACTCATACACAACACGTTCATAAGTAGTGCCACATTCTGAACTCATACACAACACGTTCAAAGTAGTGTCACATTCTGAACTCATACACACACGTTCATAAGTAGTGTCAAATTCTGAACTCATACACACCACGTTCATAAGTAGTGATACATTCTGAACTCATACACAACACGTTCAAATAGTGATACACTTCTGAACTCATACACAACACGTTCAAAAGTAGTGCACATTCTGAACTCATACACAACACGTTCATAAGTAGTGAACATTCTGAACTCATAACACAACAGTTCATAAGTAGTGATCCATTCTGAACTCATACACAACACGTTCAGAAGTAGTACATTCTGAACTCATACACAACAGTTCATAAGTATGTGCCACATTCTGAACTCATACACAACACGTTCATAAGTAGTGCATTCTGAACTCATACCAACACGTTCATAAGTAGTGCCACATTCTGAACTCATAACACAACCCGTTCATAAGTAGTGCCACATTCTGAACTCATACACAACAGTTGTAGTGTACATTCTGAACTCATACACAACACGTTCATAAGTAGTGCCACATTCTGAACATACACAACACGTTCAAAGTATGCCACATTCTGAACTCATACACACAACGTTCAGAAGTAGTGCCACATTCTGAACTCATACACAACACGTTCAAAGTAGTGTCACATTCTGAACTCATACACAACACGTTCATAAGTAGTGTCACATTCTGAACTCATACACAACACGTTCATAAGTAGTGTCACATTCTGAACTCATACACAACACGTTCATAAGTAGTGTCACATTCTGAACTCATACACAACACGTTCAGAAGTAGTGTCACATTCTGAACTCATAACAACACGTTCATAAGTTGCTACATTCTAACCCATACACAACACGTTCATAAGTAGTGCCACATTCTGAACTCATACACAACACGTTCATAAGTAGTGTCACATTCTGAACTCATACACAACACGTTCAGAAGTAGTGTCACATTCTGAACTCATACACAACACGTTCATAAGTAGTGCTACATTCTGAACTCATACACAACACGTTCATAAGTAGTGTCACATTCTGAACTCATAACAACACGTTCATAAGTAGTGTCCATTCTGAACTCATACACAACACGTTCAAAAGTAGTGTCACATTCTGAACTCATACACAACACGTTCATAAGTATTGATACATCTGAACTCATAACACACCACGTTCATAAGTAGTGTCCCATTCTGAACTCATACACACACGTTCATAAGTAGTGTACATTCTGAACTCATACACAACACGTTCAAAGTAGTGATCATTCTGAACTCATACACAACACGTTCAGAATGTGTCCATTCTGACACTCATACACAACACGTTCATAAGTAGTGCTACATTCTGAACTCTACACAACACGTTCATAAGTAGTGCCACATTCTGAACTCATAAACAACAGTTCATAAGTAGTGACATTCTGAACTCATACACAACACGTTCATAAGTAGTGCTACATTCTGAACCATACACAACACTTTCATAAGTAGTGTCACTTCTGAACTCATACACAACACGTTCATAAGTAGTGTCACATTCTGAACTCATACACAACACTTTCAAGTAGTGTCACATTCTGAACTCATACACAACACGTTCAAGTAGTGATCATTCTGAACTCATACACACCACGTTCATAGTAGTGTCACATTCTGAACTCATACCACACCACGTTCATAATAGTGTACCATTCTGAACTCAATCACACACGTTCAATAGTGATCCATTCTGAACTCATCACACACCGTTCAAAGTAGTGCTACATTCTGAACTCATACACAACACGTTCATAAGTAGTGATACATTCTGAACTCCTAAACCACTGTCATAAGTAGTGCTACATTCTGAACTCATACACAACACTTCATAAGTAGTGCCACTTCTGAACTCATACACAACACGTTCATAAGTAGTGTCACATTCTGAACTCATACACACCACGTTCATAAGTAGTGACATTCTGAACTCATACACAACACGTTCAAAGTAAGTGATACATTCTGAACTCATACACAACACGTTCAGATAGTGTCCATTCTGAACTCATACACAACACGTTCATAAGTAGTGTCACATTCTGAACTCATACACACACGTTCAGAAGTAGTGATACATTCTGAATTCATACACAACACTTCATAAGTAGTGCACATTCTGAACTCATACCACCACGTTCATAAGTAGTGTCACATTCTGAACTCATACACACCACTTTTCATAAGTAGTGTCACATTCTGAACTCATACACAACAGTTCGTAAGTAGTGTCACATTCTGACCTCATACACAACACGTTCATAAGTAGTGTCACATTCTGAATTCTACAACACGTTCATAAGTATTGCACATTCTGAACCAATACACAACACGTTCAGAAGTAGTGCCACATTCTGAACTCATACACACCACGTTCATAAGTAGTGTCACATTCTGAACTCATACACAACACGTTCATAAGTAGTGTCACAATCTGAACTCATACACACCACGTTCATAAGTAGTGATACATTCTGAACTCATACACAACACGTTCATAAGTAGTGTACATTCTGAACTCATACCACACCACGTTCATAAGTAGTGTCACATTCTGAACTCATACACACCACGTTCATAAGTAGTGTACATTCTGAACTCATCACAACACGTTCATAGTAGTGTCCCATTCTGAACTCATACACACACACGTTCATAAGTAGTGTCACATTCTGAACTCATACACAACACGTTCAAAGTAGTGCTACATTCTGAATTCATACACAACACGTTCATAAGTAGTGCCACATTCTGAACTCATACACACCACGTTCATAAGTAGTGTCACATTCTGAACTCATACACACACACGTTCATAGTAGTGTCCATTCTGAACTCATACACAACAGTTCTAAGTAGTGTCAACTTCTGAACTCACACAACACGTTCATAAGTAGTGTCACATTCTGAATTCATACACAACACGTTCATAAGTAGTGCCCATTCTGAACTCATACACAACACGTTCAAAGTAGTGCACATTCTGACTCATACACAACAGTTCATAAGTAGTGTCACATTCTGAACTCATACACACCTTCATAAGTAGTGTCACATTCTAAACTCATACACACCACGTTCATAAGTAGTGATACATTCTGACTAATACATCAACACGTTCATAGTAGTGATACATCTAACTCATACACAACACGTTCATAAGTAGTGTCACATTCTGAACTCATACACAACACGTTCATAAGTAGTGTCACATTCTGAATTCATACACAACACGTTCATAAGTAGTGCTACATTCTGAACTCATACACAACACGTTCATAAGTAGTGACATTCTGAACTCATACACAACACGTTCATAATAGTGTCACATTCTGAACTCATACACAACACGTTCATAAGTAGTGCTACATTCTGAACTCATACACAACACGTTCAAAAGTAGTGTCACATTCTGAACTCATACACACACGTTCATAATTAGTGTCACATTCTGAACTCATAAACACACACGTTCATAAGTAGTGCCACATTCTGAACCTCATACACAACACGTTCATAAGTAGTGCCACATTCTGAACTCATACACAACACGTTCATAAGTAGTGTCACATTCTGAACCTCATACACAACACTTTCATAAGTAGTGCTACATTCTGAACTCATAACAAACGTTCATAAGTAGTGCCACATTCTGAACTCATACACAACTGTCATAAGTAGTGTCCACATTCTGAACTCATACACAACACGTTCATAAGTAGTGCAACATTCTGAACTCATACACAACACGTTCATAAGTAGTGTCACATTCTGAACTCATACACAACACTTTCATAAGTAGTGTCCACTTCTGAACTCATACACAACACGTTCAAAAGTAGTGTCACATTCTGAACTCATACACAACACGTTCATAAGTAGTGATACATTCTGAACTCATACACACCACGTTCATAAGTAGTGTCACATTCTGAACTCATACACACCACGTTCATAAGTAGTGATACATTCTGAACTCATACACAACACGTTCAGAAGTAGTGATACATTCTGAACTCATACACAACACGTTCAGAAGTAGTGCTACATTCTGAACTCATACACAACACGTTCATAAGTAGTGATACATTCTGAACTCATAAACAACATGTTCATAAGTAGTGATACATTCTGAACTCATACACAACACGTTCAAAGTAGTGCCACATTCTGAACTCATACACAACAGTTCATAAGTATTGCCACATTCTGAACTCATACACAACACGTTCATAAGTAGTGCCACATTCTGAACTCATACACAACACGTTCATAAGTAGTGCCACATTCTGAACTCATACACAACACGTTGATAAGTAGTGCCACATTCTGAACTCATACACAACATGTTGTAGTGCTACATTCTGAACTCATACACAACACGTTCATAAGTAGTGATACATTCTGAACTCATACACAACACGTTCATAAGTAGTGTCACATTCTGAACTCATACACACCACACGTTCATAAGTAGTGCCACATTCTGAACTCATACACAACACGTTCATAAGTAGTGCCACATTCTGAACTCATACACAACACGTTCATAAGTAGTGTCACATTCTGAATTCCATACACCACGTTCATAAGTAGTGCTACATCTGAACCCATACACAACACGTTCATAAGTAGTGTTACATTCTGAACTCATACACAACACGTTCAGAAGTTGTATCACTACTTATGAACGTGTTGTGTATGAATTCAGAATGTAGCACTACTTCTGAACGTGTTGTGTATGAGTTCAGAATGTAGCACTACTTATGAACGTGTTGTGTATGAGTTCAGAATGTGACACTACTTCTGAACGTGTTGTGTATGAGTTCAGAATGTATCACTACTTCTGAACGTGTTGTGTATGAGTTCAGAATGTATCACTACTTATGAACGTGGTGTGTATGAGTTCAGAACGTGACACTACTTATGAACGTGGTGTGTATGAGTTCAGAATGTGACACTACTTATGAACGTGTTGTGTATGAGTTCAGAATGTGGCACTACTTATGAACGTGTTGTGTATGAGTTCAGAATGTGACACTACTTCTGAACGTGTTGTGTATGAGTTCAGAATGTGACACTACTTCTGAACGTGTTGTGTATGAGTTCAGAATGTGACACTACTTCTGAACGTGTTGTGTATGAGTTCAGAATGTATCACTACTTCTGAACGTGTTGTGTATGAGTTCAGAATGTATCACTACTTATGAACGTGGTGTGTATGAGTTCAGAATGTGACACTACTGATGAACGTGGTGTGTATGAGTTCAGAATGTGACACTACTTATGAACGTGGTGTGTATGAGTTCAGAATGTGACACTACTTATGAACGTGGTGTGTATGAGTTCAGAATGTGGCACTACTTATGAACGTGTTGTGTATGAGTTCAGAATGTGGCACTACTTATGAACGTGTTGTGTATGAGTTCAGAATGTGGCACTACTTATGAACGTGTTGTGTATGAGTTCAGAATGTGACACTACTTATGAACATGTTGTGTATGAGTTCAGAATGTGACACTACTTATGAACATGTTGTGTATGAGTTCAGAATGTGGCACTACTTATGAACGTGTTGTGTATGAGTTCAGAATGTGGCACTACTTATGAACGTGTTGTGTATGAGTTCAGAATGTGGCACTACTTATGAACGTGTTGTGTATGAGTTCAGAATGTGGCACTACTTATGAACATGTTGTGTATGAGTTCAGAATGTGGCACTACTTCTGAACGTGTTGTGTATGAGTTCAGAATGTATCACTACTTATGAACATGTTGTTTATGAGTTCAGAATGTATCACTACTTATGAACGTGTTGTGTATGAGTTCAGAATTTAGCACTACTTATGAACGTGTTGTGTATGAGTTCAGAATGTAGCACTACTTATGAACGTGTTGTGTATGAATTCAGAATGTGACACGACTTATGAACGTGGTGTGTATGAGTTCAGAATGTGACACTACTTATGAACGTGTTGTGTATGAGTTCAGAATGTGACACTACTTATGAACGTGTTGTGTATGAGTTCAGAATGTGACACTACTTATGAACGTGTTGTGTATGAGTTCAGAATGTGGCACTACTTATGAACGTGTTGTGTATGAGTTCAGAATGTGGCACTACTTATGAACGTGGTGTGTATGAGTTCAGAATGTGACACTACTTATGAACGTGTTGTGTATGAGTTCAGAATGTGACACTACTTATGAACGTGTTGTGTATGAGTTCAGAATGTGACACTACTTTTGAACGTGTTGTGTATGAGTTCAGAATGTAGCACTACTTATGAACGTGTTGTGTATGAGTTCAGAATGTGACACTACTTATGAACGTGTTGTGTATGAGTTCAGAATGTAGCACTACTTATGAACGTGTTGTGTATGAGTTCAGAATGTGGCACTACTTATGAACGTGTTGTGTATGAGTTCAGAATGTGACACTACTTATGAACGTGTTGTGTATGGGTTCAGAATGTAGCACTACTTATGAACGTGTTGTGTATGAATTCAGAATGTGACACTACTTATGAACGTGTTGTGTATGAGTTCAGAATGTGGCACTACTTATGAACGTGTTGTGTATGAGTTCAGAATGTGGCACTACTTATGAACGTGGTGTGTATGAGTTCAGAATGTGACACTACTTATGAACGTGTTGTGTATGAGTTCAGAATGTATCACTACTTATGAACGTGTTGTGTATGAGTTCAGAATGTATCACTACTTATGAACGTGGTGTGTATGAGTTCAGAATGTGACACTACTTATGAACGTGTTGTGTATGAGTTCAGAATGTGACACTACTTCTGAACGTGTTGTGTATGAGTTCAGAATGTGGCACTACTTATGAACGTGTTGTGTATGAGTTCAGAATGTGGCACTACTTCTGAACGTGTTGTGTATGAGTTCAGAATGTGGCACTACTTATGAACGTGTTGTGTATGAGTTCAGAATGTGACACTACTTATGAACGTGTTGTGTATGAGTTCAGAATGTGACACTACTTACGAACATGTTGTGTATGAGTTCAGAATGTGACACTACTTATGAACGTGGTGTGTATGAGTTCAGAATGTGACACTACTTATGAACGTGGTGTGTATGAGTTCAGAATGTGGCACTACTTATGAACGTGTTGTGTATGAATTCAGAATGTATCACTACTTCTGAACGTGTTGTGTATGAGTTCAGAATGTGACACTACTTATGAACGTGGTGTGTATGAGTTCAGAATGTGACACTACTTCTGAACGTGTTGTGTATGAGTTCAGAATGTATCACTACTTCTGAACGTGTTGTGTATGAGTTCAGAATGTATCACTACTTATGAACGTGGTGTGTATGAGTTCAGAACGTGACACTACTTATGAACGTGGTGTGTATGAGTTCAGAATGTGACACTACTTATGAACGTGGTGTGTATGAGTTCAGAATATGGCACTACTTATGAACGTGTTGTGTATGAATTCAGAATGTATCACTACTTCTGAACGTGTTGTGTATGAGTTCAGAATGTGACACTACTTATGAACGTGGTGTGTATGAGTTCAGAATGTGACACTACTTCTGAACGTGTTGTGTATGAGTTCAGAATGTATCACTACTTCTGAACGTGTTGTGTATGAGTTCAGAATGTATCACTACTTATGAACGTGGTGTGTATGAGTTCAGAATGTGACACTACTTATGAACGTGGTGTGTATGAGTTCAGAATGTGACACTACTTATGAACGTGGTGTGTATGAGTTCAGAATGTGACACTACTTATGAACGTGGTGTGTATGAGTTCAGAATATGGCACTACTTATGAACGTGTTGTGTATGAATTCAGAATGTATCACTACTTCTGAACGTGTTGTGTATGAGTTCAGAATGTGACACTACTTATGAACGTGGTGTGTATGAGTTCAGAATGTGACACTACTTATGAACGTGTTGTGTATGGGTTCAGAATGTAGCACTACTTATGAACGTGTTGTGTATGAATTCAGAATGTGACACTACTTATGAACGTGTTGTGTATGAGTTCAGAATGTGGCACTACTTATGAACGTGTTGTGTATGAGTTCAGAATGTGGCACTACTTATGAACGTGGTGTGTATGAGTTCAGAATGTGACACTACTTATGAACGTGTTGTGTATGAGTTCAGAATGTATCACTACTTATGAACGTGTTGTGTATGAGTTCAGAATGTATCACTACTTATGAACGTGGTGTGTATGAGTTCAGATTGTGACACTACTTATGAACGTGTTGTGTATGAGTTCAGAATGTGACACTACTTATGAACGTGGTGTGTATGAGTTCAGAATGTGGCACTACTTCTGAACGTGTTGTGTATTGGTTCAGAATGTAGCACTACTTATGAACGTGTTGTGTATGAATTCAGAATGTGACACTACTTATGAACGTGTTGTGTATGAGTTCAGAATGTGACACTACTTACGAACATGTTGTGTATGAGTTCAGAATGTGACACTACTTATGAACGTGGTGTGTATGAGTTCAGAATGTGACACTACTTATGAACGTGGTGTGTATGAGTTCAGAATGTGGCACTACTTATGAACGTGTTGTGTATGAATTCAGAATGTATCACTACTTCTGAACGTGTTGTGTATGAGTTCAGAATGTGACACTACTTATGAACGTGGTGTGTATGAGTTCAGAATGTGACACTACTTCTGAACGTGTTGTGTATGAGTTCAGAATGTATCACTACTTCTGAACGTGTTGTGTATGAGTTCAGAATGTATCACTACTTATGAACGTGGTGTGTATGAGTTCAGAACGTGACACTACTTATGAACGTGGTGTGTATGAGTTCAGAATGTGACACTACTTATGAACGTGGTGTGTATGAGTTCAGAATATGGCACTACTTATGAACGTGTTGTGTATGAATTCAGAATGTATCACTACTTATGAACGTGTTGTGTATGAGTTCAGAATGTGACACTACTTATGAACGTGGTGTGTATGAGTTCAGAATGTGACACTACTTCTGAACGTGTTGTGTATGAGTTCAGAATGTATCACTACTTCTGAACGTGTTGTGTATGAGTTCAGAATGTATCACTACTTATGAACGTGGTGTGTATGAGTTCAGAATGTGACACTACTTATGAACGTGGTGTGTATGAGTTCAGAATGTGACACTACTTATGAACGTGGTGTGTATGAGTTCAGAATGTGACACTACTTATGAACGTGGTGTGTATGAGTTCAGAATATGGCACTACTTATGAACGTGTTGTGTATGAATTCAGAATGTATCACTACTTCTGAACGTGTTGTGTATGAGTTCAGAATGTGACACTACTTATGAACGTGGTGTGTATGAGTTCAGAATGTGACACTACTTCTGAACGTGTTGTGTATGAGTTCAGAATGTATCACTACTTCTGAACGTGTTGTGTATGAGTTCAGAATGTATCACTACTTATGAACGTGGTGTGTATGAGTTCAGAATGTGACACTACTTATGAACGTGGTGTGTATGAGTTCAGAATGTGGCACTACTTATGAACGTGTTGTGTATGAGTTCAGAATGTAGCACTACTTATGAACGTGTTGTGTATGAATTCAGAATGTGACACGACTTATGAACGTGGTGTTTATGAGTTCAGAATGTGACACTACTTATGAACGTGTTGTGTATGAGTTCAGAATGTGGCACTACTTCTGAACGTGTTGTGTATGAGTTCAGAATGTGGCACTACTTATGAACGTGTTGTGTATGAGTTCAGAATGTAGCACTACTTATGAACGTGTTGTGTATGAGTTCAGAATGTGACACTACTTATGAACATGTTGTGTATGAGTTCAGAATGTGGCACTACTTATGAACGTGTTGTGTATGAGTTCAGAATGTGGCACTACTTATGAACGTGTTGTGTATGAGTTCAGAATGTGGCACTACTTATGAACGTTTTGTGTATGAGTTCAGAATGTGGCACTACTTATGAACATGTTGTGTATGAGTTCAGAATGTGGCACTACTTCTGAACGTGTTGTGTATGAGTTCAGAATGTATCACTACTTATGAACATGTTGTTTATGAGTTCAGAATGTATCACTACTTATGAACGTGTTGTGTATGAGTTCAGAATGTAGCACTACTTATGAACGTGTTGTGTATGAGTTCAGAATGTGACACTACTTATGAACGTGTTGTGTATGAGTTCAGAATGTGACACTACTTACGAACATGTTGTGTATGAGTTCAGAATGTGACACTACTTATGAACGTGGTGTGTATGAGTTCAGAATGTGACACTACTTATGAACGTGGTGTGTATGAGTTCAGAATATGGCACTACTTATGAACGTGTTGTGTATGAATTCAGAATGTATCACTACTTCTGAACGTGTTGTGTATGAGTTCAGAATGTGACACTACTTATGAACGTGTTGTGTATGAGTTCAGAATGTGACACTACTTATGAACGTGGTGTGTATGAGTTCAGAATGTATCACTACTTCTGAACGTGTTGTGTATGAGTTCAGAATGTGGCACTACTTATGAACGTGTTGTGTATGAGTTCAGAATGTGGCACTACTTATGAACGTGTTGTGTATGAGTTCAGAATGTGACACTACTTATGAACGTGGTGTGTATGAGTTCAGAATGTGGACTGAAGCTCTCAGGTTCCCATCACTTTAAGTGTTACCGTTAATGGGATACTACAGATTCTGACAGTTGGTGTTTTGTTTGTGAGATGTACAGTCGTGGACAAAAGTTTGAGAATGACACAAATATTAATTTTCACAAAGTCTGCTGCCTCAGTTTGTATGATGGCAATTTGCATATACTCCAGAATGTTATGAAGAGTGATCAGATGAATTGCAATTAATTGCAAAGTCCCTCTTTGCCATGCAAATGAACTGAATCCCCCAAAAACATTTCCACTGCATTTCAGCCCTGCCACAAAAGGACCAGCTGACATCATGTCAGTGATTCTCTCGTTAACACAGGTGTGAGTGTTGACGAGGACAAGGCTGGAGATCACTCTGTCATGCTGATTGAGTTTGAATAACAGACTGGAAGCTTCAAAAGGAGGGTGGTGCTTGGAATCATTGTTCTTCCTCTGTCAAACATGGTTACCTGCAAGGAAACACGTGCCGTCATCATTGCTTTGCACAAAAAGGGCTTCACAGGCAAGGATATTGCTGCCAGTAAGATTGCACCTAAATCAACCATTTATCGGATCATCAAGAACTTCAAGGAGAGCGGTTCAATTGTTGCGAAGACGGCTTCAGGGCGCTCAAGAAAGTCCAGCAAGCACCAGGACCGTCTCCTAAATTTGATTCAGCTGCGGGATCGGGGCGTGAGTGCATCTGCACGCACAGTGAGGCGAAGACTTTTGGAGGATGGCCTGGTGTCAAGAAGGGCAGCAAAGAAGTCACTTCTCTCCAGGAAAAACATCAGGGACAGACTGATATTCTGCAAAAGGTACAGGGATTGGATTGCTGAGGACTGGGGTAAAGTCATTTTCTCTGATGGATCCCCTTTCCGATTGTTTGGGGCATCCGGAAAAAAGCTTGTCCGGAGAAGACAAGGTGAGCGCTACCATCAGTCCTGTGTCAGCCAAGGGAGTGGGCTCACTAACAATTTTGCCTAATAACACAGCCATGAATAAAGAATGGTACCAACACATCCTCCGAGAGCAACTTCTCCCAACCATCCAGGAACAGTTTGGTGATGAACAATGCCTTTTCCAGCATGATGGAGCACCTTGCCATAAGGCAAAAGTGATAACTAAGTGGCTCGGGGAACAAAACATTGATATTTTGGGTCCATGGCCCAGACCTTAATCCTATTGAGAACTTGTGGTCAATCCTCAAGAGGCGGGTGGACAAATAAAACCCCACAAATTCTGACAAACTCCAAGCATTGATTATGCAAGAATGGGCTGCCATCAGTCAGGATGTGGCCCAGAAGTTAATTGACAGCATGCCAGGGCGGATTGCAGAGGTCTTGAAAAAGAAGGGTCAACGCTGCAAATATTGACTCTTTGCATCAACTTCATGTAATTGTCAATAAAAGCCTTTGACACATGAAATGCTTGTTATTATACCTCAGTATTCCATAGTAACATCTGACAAAAATATCTAAAGACACTGAAGCAGCAAACTTCGTGGAAATTAATATTTGTGTCATTCTCAAAACTTTTGGCCACGACTGTACATGTCCCTGCATGCAGTGTGCAGGAAGTTAGAAGTCTGGCAGTATCACATTTAGGATAGACTAAGTACACCTTCTGAAAGACTACCAACGCCCAGAGGCAGGTGTTTTACCGACAAGTTCACCTTACCCTTCAACGAGGCTGTTGCTAGGATGACCCCCTTTATGGGGTTTCAGGTGTCTCTGAACGTTACTTACACACCTGCACACAGTGTATACACACACAGTATACAAATGGTCTGGTGACAGACACACATGCACGCATGCATGCAAACACACACACACACACACACACACACACACACACACACACACACACACACACACACACACACACACACACACACACACACACACACACACACACACACACACACACACACACACACACACACACACACACACACAGACACACACACACACACTCATTTTGAGCTGAAGGCCCAAGGCCAGAGGATGTGTGTGTGTACGTGTGTGCGTGCATGTGTGGGTGCGTATTGACAAACCATATGCTTATAGTTGACACCACCCCCACAGTTTTGATAACAGCAGATGCCCCAGACCTCTGTAGCACTGTTGTTTACCGTAGATTGGCAACAAAACACTCCAGAATAATAATAGTGTTACTCACACTCACTCACTCTCACACACGCTTTCACACACACTCTCACACACTGACTCACTCTCACACACGCTTTCACACACACTCTCACACACTGACTCACTCTCACACACGCTTTCACACACACTCTCACACACTCACTCACTCTCACACACGCTCTCACTCTCACACCCGCTCTCACACACACACACACACACACACACACACACACACACACACACACACACACACACACACACACACACACACACACACACACACACACACACACACACACAAGTCAAATTATCCGAATCTGTGTCACAAAAAACAACAAACATTTTGTAGAGAAAATGATTTGATGCATTGCCTTTCATGTTAATAATGGATGACCAACGGAAACCGCGAGAGAGAACAACAACTGCTATCGTAAAGATGATCTCTTCCCTCAATGTTCTCTCTCTGTGTCTGCGTCAACGCAGCTCCAGAATAATTAAAGCTGCACGGCAAACAGTCCTCCTTTCTTTGATTCAGTGATTTTACATTTGGTAATCATTGTAGGATAATGGCTACATTTAGACATTTGAGACGTGCCACCCTGTCTACATCCCTGTCTACATCCATGTCTACATCCCTGTCTACATCCCTGTCTACATCCCTGTCTACATGTCTACATCCCTGTCTACATCCCTGTCTACATCCCTGTCTACATCCCTGTCTACATCCCTGTCTACATCCCTGTCTACATGTCTACATCCCTGTCTACATCCCTGTCTACATCCCTGTCTACATCACTGTCTACATCACTGTCTACATCCCTGTCTACATGTCTACATCCCTGTCTACATCCCTGTCTACATCCCTGTCTACATCACTGTCTACATCCCTGTCTACATCCCTGTCTACATGTCTACATCCCTGTCTACATCACTGTCTACATCCCTGTCTACATCCCTGTCTACATCCCTGTCTACATGTCTACATCCCTGTCTACATCCCTGTCTACATCCCTGTCTACATCCATGTCTACATCCCTGTCTACATCCCTGTCTACATCCCTGTCTACATCACTGTCTACATCCCTGTCTACATCCCTGTCTACATCCCTGTCTACATCCCTGTCTACATCCCTGTCTACATGTCTACATCCCTGTCTACATCCATGTCTACATCCATGTCTACATCCCTGTCTACATCACTGTCTACATCCCTGTCTACATGTCTACATCCCTGTCTACATCCCTGTCTACATCCATGTCTACATCCCTGTCTACATCCCTGTCTACATCCATGTCTACATCCCTGTCTACATCACTGTCTACATCCCTGTCTACATGTCTACATCCCTGTCTACATCCCTGTCTACATCCCTGTCTACATCACTGTCTACATCCCTGTCTACATCCCTGTCTACATCCATGTCTACATCCCTGTCTACATCCCTGTCTACATCCATGTCTACATCCCTGTCTACATCCCTGTCTACATCACTGTCTACATCCCTGTCTACATCCCTGTCTACATCCATGTCTACATCCCTGTCTACATCCCTGTCTACATCCCTGTCTACATCCCTGTCTACATCCATGTCTACATCCCTGTCTACATCCCTGTCTACATCCATGTCTACATCCCTGTCTACATCCCTGTCTACATCCCTGTCTACATCCCTGTCTACATCACTGTCTACATCCCTGTCTACATCCCTGTCTACATGTCTACATCCCTGTCTACATCCCTGTCTACATCCATGTCTACATCCCTGTCTACATCCCTGTCTAAATCCCTGTCTACATCCCTGTCTACATCCCTGTCTACATCCCTGTCTACATCCCTGTCTACATCCCTGTCTACATCCCTGTCTACATCCCTGTCTACATCCCTGTCTACATCCCTGTCTACATGTCTACATCCCTGTCTACATCCCTGTCTACATCCCTGTCTACATTTCTACACAATCAGAGTAAGAGTAAGAAAAGAGCCTGTTGGGTCGTTGTCATTCCCTGTTGTTTTTCTTCATTATTCCTCACAGTCTGCTTCTTGACGTGTTACGTAACGTCCCCCTATCACTCGATTGGCCCGCGGGGCGTCAGCGTGAAATTATGGGAAAACAAAACTGTGAGGAGACAGGTTGAGCCAATTAAACGATGCAACAGGTAGGTCATTTCTTCACAACGCTTTTTTCCTAATGAGCCCCAGTGATAAGTCATGTTTAATTTGATGCATTCTCTCTCTTCTTCTCTCTGTTATGCCAGCCAAGGGATATGCCTTTCGGTATTGTTCTTGCCCGGGAGGGAAAATGTCACAGCAGTGGCGCTGGTGCTGGCGCTGCTTTGGAGCGGATCTGACACTCCGGTAATTACTTCGCCGTAGCGCCGTCGCCGGGAATGAGGGCATTTCTCTGCAACAACAATAACATCTGTCAGAGAGCCAGGCAGTTCAGCTTCAAGTCCCTGTCCTCATTCTGTCTCAGACCAGGTCTGAAAATACACCCTCTTCTTCCCTGTGCAGTGCACTACTTGTGTCTCTGGTCAAAGGGAGTGCACTGTGCAGGGAATAGGGGGTCACTTCAGATGCAGCCTCTCACTCTCTTTTAGGAGACATCCCGACACATCTCCTCATGCTTTACATGCCAGAGTCCCCAAAGAGGTAGGCAACCTGAGCTACAGGGAAAATAGGTTAGAAACATCAATACTTCTATGGGCTTTTCTTTCCTTATCATGTACAGAGCTAGAGGAGCAAGTAGAGATGGCACATGGGGTGTGTGTGTGTGTGTGGGTCTATCATAGTAGTGTGTCCTTGTGTGCGCATGTGCATGAACCCACAATACAGTAAAGTCAATGACACAGAGTGGCTGGTGTGTGTGTGTGTAAATGCCTGCCTGCCTGCCTGCCTGTGTGTGCCTCTCCTCCCGCAGCAGAGGGAGGTCAAAGGCCACTGACAGAGTGGTTGGAACCGAACAGCCGCAGTGGGTGGTCCGGGGGAAGATGGCTGACCCACCTCAGGTGGTCCAACATCAAGAGGGCTGGAGAACGAAGACAATAATACATGGAGCAGCTCCCTGGACTCTGTCTACTCTGGCTGTACAGGAAATGCAGCAGCTCCCTGGACTCTGTCTACTCTGGCTGTACAGGAAATGGAGCAGCTCCCTGGACTCTGTCTACTCTGGCTGTACAGGAAATGGAGCAGCTCCCTGGACTCTGTCTACTCTGGCTGTACAGGAAATGGAGCAGCTCTCTGGACTCTGTCTACTCTGGCTGCACAGGTAATGGAGCAGCTCCCTGGACTCTGTCTACTCTGGCTGCACAGGAAATGGAGCAGCTCCCTGGACTCTGTCTACTCTGGCTGCACTGGAAATGGAGCAGCTCCCTGGACTCTGTCTACTCTGGCTGCACAGGTAATGGAGCAGCTCCCTGGACTCTGTCTACTCTGGCTGCACAGGTAATGGAGCAGCTCCCTGGACTCTGTCTACTCTGGCTGTACAGGAAATGGAGCAGCTCCCTGGACTCTGTCTACTCTGGCTGCACAGGAAATGGAGCAGCTCCCTGGACTCTGTCTACTCTGGCTGCACAGGAAATGGAGCAGCTCCCTGGACTCTGTCTACTCTGGCTGCACAGGTAATGGAGCAAGACTGCAGAGTGGAGGACACAAATGGACATTCAAAAGTGAGTGACTTTGACAGCATGGGGTCGTGGTGGTGAGGCAGCAACACAGCCACCATAGTGTGTCTGTGGGAAGGGGATAGAGCTGCATGTAATGACAGGTTCCCAGCGGGGCTCTATATCCTCCTGCTGTTGTATGGAATCAGGTGGCTTCACTTCATAGAATGGGGGAGGGAGGGAAATGGGGGTAAATGGAGGTTAAGTGTCGCCTGTACATTACTGGTACTGTTACATACGATTCAGACACTGTGGCTGATTACCTCATAATAGGAATGCCTAATCACTTGTATTATCAGTGTTATGTTATACTGCACTATGTTATAGCAAGAGATCAAATGCATTTTCTGTGTTTTAAAAGTCTATTTTTCCATTGGAAAATAAAGGAAATGCTTCTTCACTTGTACAGTTCTTGTACAATCTTCTCAAAGAAGACTCAAAATGTATCTTCATTCTCTCTCACAGATTAACCAATGGGAAGCCAAAGAGACACCAATCCAATTCAATCCAAACCCATCTCCCTACAAGCACACAGTCCAGTGGTTACGGTACCCAGATGATGAGAATAATGTCTTCCTCTCATTTGCATTTAGTAATGAGTGCATGGTGATTAAAAAGTGAAATGAAGGCTAACTGCTCTGTTGCCAGATAGATAAACATGAACGGTGTAGAGAGTCGATGGAACAGGGAGACAAGAGGAAAGTGGGTTCTCCCTAGACACAGCTCATCACTTCTTTCTATTCTTTAAACTGTGTATATGAATGGGGGAACAGACTGGGAGATTGTGTGTGTGTGTGTGTGTGTGAAAGAGATTGTACGTGTGGAAGCTTGTGTCTGTGTGTGCGTGTTATTGCCCCCAGAGAGAACACAGCACAAGGGATGCTCACCTCCTTCTCCCACGTCACATCTACGTAGGTTATGGATGGTTGAATGGGTGAACAGAAATAACATCCGTCAGATTCTTGCCTTGAAGTAAAGAATTATAATAACAACACCACACCCTCTGGACAATCACTTGTAGCCCAAAGATAGTTCATTACTCAGTGACGAAGACACATCTCAGTCTTTTCCACCACAAACATGGACGAAGTAACAATAGAACGTAGAACGAGGAAGTTTGCTGATGTCAGACCAGAGACCTCTTCTGTATCCCAAATGCCACTCTATACGCTATGAGTCCTGGTCAAAAGTAGTGCACTACATAGGGAATGGGTGCCAATTGGGATGCAGAACTTGACTCTATTTGACTAGATAAGAGCGTGTTGGAACTAAAAACAAAGAACAGAGAAGAAAACATTCACCAAGATGATCCATTGAAAGGATTCTATAGCTCCTCATTCTATAGCTCCTTTTAAAACTGAAGCTGCTTTCATTCAATTATGCTTGTGTACTCGGTAGCTAGTTGAATAGAAGTCTTGAAAGCACAAAGCTCAGAGTTAACAAACCTTTTGTTGTTGTACTCTCATAATTTACCTCGCTGTTTGTTGACAGTACGTTTTCTCTGTCAAATGTGATGCACTTCTTTCATGCTGGAGGTTGCAGTGCAATCGGTGACTTCAGTTCGGAGATGCAACAAGGCTGCCCTTACTCTTAGAGGAAACGCCAAGGACATTCTCTGAATGCCAGCTATTTCGTTCCACTTTTAACAGCCACCACCTGTACTGTGGGCTACGTACTGTACGTGTGTCAAAATAGCTGATGATGAAATGGAAATTCATTATGGGGAATGTTGAAGGATATCACTGTACACCAACAAACAAGACAGCAGATGTCAGTTCTTTCTAAAAGCATCACACACACACCTGCACACACACACACACACACACACACACACACACACACACACACACACACACACACACACACACACACACACACACACACACACACACACACAGTTGCTAAAAGGAAATTATAAACTGGGTGGTTCGAGCCCTGAATGCTGATTGGCTGACAGCCGTGGTATATCAGACCGTATACCACAGGTATGACAAAACATGTATTTTACTGTTCTAATTATGTTGGTAACCAGTTTCTAATAGCAATAAGGCACCTTGGGGGTTTGTGGTATATGGCCAATATACCACGGCTAAGGGCTGTATCCAGCCACTCCGCGTTGCGTCGTGCATGGATACAGCCCTTAGCCATAGTATATTGACCATATGTCACGCCCTGACCGTAGAGAGCTTTTTATGTCTCTATTTTGGTTTGGTCAGGGTGTGATTTGGGTGGGCATTCTATGTTCATTTTCTAGGTTTTGTATTTCTTTGTGTTTGGCCGGGTGTGGCAGCTGTCTATCGTTGTCTCTGATTGAGAACCATACTTACGTAGGTAGCTTTTTCCCACATGGTTTTTGTGGGTAGTTGTTTTGTGTTTCTGCACCTGACAGAACTGTTCGTTGTCGTTTTGCTCTTTGTTATTTTGTTCAAGTGTTTTTTTTTAAATAAATCATGAACACTTACCACGCTGCGCTTTGGTCCACTCCCTCTTCTTCAGACGACCGTTACACCATATTCCACACACCCTCATGCCTTATTGCTTAAACATATCTTGGAGAACAGTATGTGCCAATGTTATCCAATCCCGTTTTCATCACAAATGATATGTTGATATGTTGCTCACACTTTGGATGAATGACTTAGAATAAGTCAAATTCATTCTTTTCAAAGCCGAATTATATACTTATTTGACAGTCAGAGAGCATTCTTCCATACAAACACACCCTAGATTCTGCATAAAACCTGAAATTATACAACAAGAGGGTCTAATCCTGGATGCTGATTGGTTAAAACCGTGTTCCAGCCACTGACGTCCAAATGCCTGTCTGAGCTGTAGGTCCAAACTACAAATGTCTGAGCTGTTGGTCCAAACTACAAATGTCTGAGCTGTCGGTCCAAACTACAAATGTCTGAGCTGTCGGTCCAAACTACAAATGTCTGAGCTGTCAGTCCAAACTGATCTGCGGATCTCTGGTTGAAGCTAGCTCCTAGTGGCGTCCGTCCTGAAGGTAGTTCACCCTACGTTCAGGGTTGTAGGCTGTCATTTGTTATTTTGTGGTTCTTGCTCCAAGCGCCACTCCTCGCTCTCCCCGATGCTCGGGATGCTGGTGGCTTCGCCAGGTAAAGTTGTTATGATGATGAAATGATGTAACAATGTAAATGATTGCTCATAAGGTGACAGTGAGGTGACTGTAATCCTAGCTGTCTCAGTAGTGCTCAAGCCACCATATGTATTCAAATCAGATTGTATTGGTCACATATATTTAGCAGATGTTACAGTGCTCCTACAGTGCAGTAGTATCTAACAATTCACAACAATAACACAGGCATCTAAAAGTAAAAGAATGGAATTAAGAAATATATCAATATTAGGATGAGCAATGTCGGAGTGGCATTGACTAAAATACAGCAGAACAGTATACAGTATATACATATGAAATGAGTAAAACAGGTACATATTATTACAATGACTAGTGTTCCATTATTAAAGTGACCAGTGATCCCATGTCTATGTATATAGGGCAGCAGCCTCTAAGGTGCAGGGTTGAGTAACCGGGTGGTAGCCAGCTAGTGATGGCTGTTTAACAGTCTGATGGCCTTGAGATAGAAGCTGTTTTTCAGTCTCTCGGTCCCAGCTTTGATGCACCTGTACTGACCTCACCTTCTGGATGATAGCAGGGTGAACAGGCCGTGGCTCGGGTGGTTGATGTCCTTGATGATCTTTTTGGCCTTCCTGTGACATCGGGTGGTGTAGGTGTCCTGGAGGGCAGGTAGTTTGCCCCAAGTGATGTGTTGGGCAGACTGCACCACCTCTTGGAGAGCCCTGCGGTTGCGGGCGGTGCAGTTGCCGTACCAGGCGGTGATACACCCCGAGCCCTAAAAGGTTTTAAACCTAACTGAAAAATAACTTTTTAATAATTTTTAATAAAGTGTTTTCGGATCCATTACATTGCTCATGACCCAGCTCAATAGACGTCCTGTCACAAGCCTGTGTGTCTTGTACCCCCCCCCCCAACAACAAAATCTGTACGGCTTTCAACTTAATCTTGAAAGTTGTAATAGTAGAATGCACCAGGTGCAATTTCGATATTGGGTAGTGCATCATCAGTTTTCCTCTTGTCGTGTCAGTCATTGCAGACCTTAGAGAGCAATTTATAACTCATCAAAGATGTCCAGATAAACTAGCCCATGTCGGCTAATGTTTTTTTAGCTAGGTTTTTTAGCCCATAGATTTTGTTATAATGTTTTAGTCACTCAAATATCACATGAATAAACATTAGACATGGAAAAATGAATAGAATTGCAAGAAAATGTGCTTTAAAACTGCATAATGGTCTCTGCACCCTATGACAAAATACGTAGAATCGCAGGAAATAAGCTTTAAACGTTTTCTCTCCACCAAGAAGATGTGGAATGTTCCCCAATCCTGGAAGGGGGCCCTGAGTGTAGAAAGTTTGGGAGCCATATCATAGAGAATGAACAGCAAACTAAATTAAATGCAGCTTGTTTGCGGTCTTTCCAGCTTCAGTTTGAAGTGATTGTTTGTAACGGCTTTCCTCCTCCTCTTCATCCGAAGAGGTGGCGCAACATACACAGACACGGAAGACAACCACCCACAAACAAAGGTGTGAAAACACCTACCTTAATATGACTCTCAATCAGAGGAAATGAAAACCACCTGCCTCTAATTGAGAGCCATATCAGGTCACCCTTTAAACCAACATAGAAACAGAAAACATAGACTGCCCACCCAAACTCACGTCCTGACCAACTAACACATACAAAACTAACAGAAAACAGGTCAGGAACGTGACATTGTTAGCTGTGTAGTTCGCTAGCTAGAATGGGAGAAGAGCCTGCATAGCGACCATTGTTGTTTGGCATAGGAACATGGCTGCCAATTAAACGAACGACCAGTCGGCTTGGCTGGCAACGATGCCAATAGAACGGACATCCAGTTGGCTTGGGTAGCAACCTTGGGACTAAATCCTTGTGAAAGGATAAAATGGTATGAATAAATTCATTAAAATATAAAGTGATAATGGCCTCAAAGCCATGGTTTGGAGGATATATGAGCATGGTTTGCCGGTCAATAACAACCTACATGCCAATATATCCTCCAAACCACGGCTTCTCTGGCATTATCACTTAATTAAAGAATTCCGGGAGTCAAAAAGAGCCAATAGGATGTCTTAATGAAAAGTGTGTTTCCATGCCAACGGTACCCTCCCCCGAGCCCCAGCTGATGAAGTTGACTGACAGTTACACAAAACCACCGTGTGGCTAGGCAATGTTACAGAGGATCTACTGTACCTACCGCATCTACCTCCTCTGTACAAACAAATCACTATCAGCAGTGCCAGTCAGATACACACATCCATGTACACGCGTACGCACGCATTCAGGAACGCACACCCACACACACACAGACACACACACCTCCCCTCCGAGTACACGCTCATCAGTGCTACCATTCACTCGTAAATGTTTTTCGATGTGGTCACAGAGTGTGAAACGTGGTCCCTCTGTGCTGCCGTCTGGCTCCCCAATGGATGAAGCCTGCTTCTGGTTCTAAACACACACTTAGAGAGACGAAGGAGCCACAGAGGCCTGTCCCTGGAGGGAATCTACCCCACACAGGGAGATCAGATTGAGTATCAACCCCCTCCGCTGCCTCGGCTCCAGGCAGAGACTGGGAGGAGAGGTGGGGGGAGTTCTTAGAGAAATACAAATTGGAACTGTCACTTTTCAACCAAACACTGGGGAGACCAGCTAACCATTGAACTCACACTCTGGGTTTCTTTATGGTTAGTTATTATGGATGATTTATTATGGATATGTAGCCTTGGGAATGGATAAAAAAATGTTTGAGGAAGAATGGAGTGCAATTTGGTGTTTCATTACAATTCATTATTACGGAAAAATGGAGGGAATATTCCAAGTAGTATGTGTAAGTAAAGGAGGATTTGAGGGAAATTGATGGGGGGAAAAAGTCCCGGCTGGGATAACATTTGGAATAAAAAGGAAAAGTTGTAAATGCTGCAGGTAGCCTTGCGGTTAAGAGCGTTGGGCCAATAACCAACAGGTTGCTCGTTCGAATCCCTGATTCGACTAGTTGGAAAATCTGTCCTTGAGCAAGGCACTTAACCCTAATTGCTCCTCTAAGTCTCTCTGGATAAGGGTCTGCTAAATGACTAACATGTAAATGGTTGGCTTGCTTGGCTGGGCGCTGAAAAAGGCTGAATTCACTTTGCAATATCGGACTGCTACAAGGGATGGATTGAGCCCAGAAATCAGCCCTGGGTTTTCAAACACACTGGCCTATTTTTTTCCCTCAAGCCGCCATTATTACAATGTAAATGATTAGCCAAATAATAATAATAATAATATGTGATGATTATGTGCAAACCCCCCCAGTTTAGCCAGTCCCACTGGGCTAACGATGGACCAGCCCTTCTGGCATTTGCCAGAATTGCCATATGGCTAGTCCGTCTCTGACATTAGAAAAAAACTATTACTGCTGAAACCATGTGTTTATTCATTTTGGTGTGCCGGCCAAGAGGTCAACAGAGCGGTGTTTACAGAAATCCCTGATTCCCAGAATGTTGTGCCGGCAAAGATATTATCAAAACCCAGGGGGCTGCCAAGTTCAAGCCCTTTTGACTCCTTTGCTGTTTTCCAGTCTCAGGTCTATTAGCTCTCTCACTTCTTCTGTAAAAAATTACCATAGAAATCAACAACATAGCTTCCCTCACATGCTGCAGAGCCTTCAAATGCAATGTTTAAATTCTCACCTCAGCCCTGACCGATGGTTGACCGCCGCCATGTTGTGTGTTGTCTATAAGCATAGACAAAACAGACTGCCTATGCTCTTTGATCACAAAGGTCGACGGGGTCAGAGGTGAAAGATCACGTGGTCATGTTAGTATTTTCAGTATTTGATTTATTCCAGAAGTTATAACTGTACTCACTCTGACTGATTATGTTGGACAGGTGTCGCGACACGACTCGCTACCCTGCCTGCATCCAATCTAGTCAACCTTCCTGGGACAGAAAGTCCAAACTCAAATAGATGCTGCACAGATCCTGCCATGACACCCCTGCATGTAATCCCTTTTTTTATTTTAGCTTCCCCGCGGCGTCTCACCCTCACACCTTGGCACATGTTCAATGCCAGAAACACACACGCACCGGCGCTTATGCATACACACGTTCACAAATGCACACACATTGACATGCCGAGAGAACACACGCGCACCAAGCTTGCCCAAACACACACACACACACACACACACACACACACACACACACACACACACACACACACACACACACACACACACACACACACACACACACACACACACACACACACACACACACACACACACACACACACACACACACACAGTTGTAATCTAGCTTGTATCTTTAATTCCAACAGGGCATGTAACCCCACACTGGAAGTTACCCTCCGACCCTCCCTGTTACATCCTCTTCCGCCGAATGTCATATGTGAGGCACTCTTGTCCCTGGGACAATGTAAGGGATAGGGTTTCCAGGCGAGATTTAGCAGCATCCAAACTTAGCTCTGACTCATGAAGGGGGAGGAATGGGGATCTATTTACTGAAGGGAGGGAGCGAGGGAGGGAGGGAGACCCCCCACCACACACCCTCCCCAAATCTCTGAACAGTAAAATTAGCCTTCCGATAACAGCCCTTAGAAATGTGTTCTCGTCAACTTTGTACTTACCCTCTTGGAGGTTAGACTGTTCTGGCGACTTGGAGAGGGATGATTGGTAAATGGCTTGGAGGCCAGGACATGAAACCGGTGATGTAAATGTGGAGGCATGGTTTGTCAGTTTGTTGAGTAAACAGCTCAACTCAGCAACTAAATGTGTAATACATGTACTAACTGGTAGTAACATGAGACATTCATAGATCATAGTCTCATAAAGACAGTGGTAGTAACATGATACATTCATAGATCATAGTCCCATAAAGACAGTGGTAGTAACATGAGACATTCATAGATCATAGTCTCATAAAGACAGTGGTAGTAACATGAGACATTCATAGATCATAGTCTCATAAAGACAGTGGTAGTACCGTGAGACATTCATAGATCATAGTCTCATAAAGACAGTGGTAGTACCGTGAGACATTCATAGATCATAGTCTCATAAAGACAGTGGTAGTACCGTGAGACATTCATAGATCATAGTCTCATAAAGACAGTGGTAGTAACCTGAGACATTCATAGATCATAGTCCCATAAAGACAGTGGTAGTACCGTGAGACATTCATAGATCATAGTCCCATAAAGACAGTGGTAGTAACATGAGACATTCATAGATCATAGTCTCATAAAGACAGTGGTAGTACCGTGAGACATTCATAGATCATAGTCTCATAAAGACAGTGGTAGTAACATGAGACATTCATAGATCATAGTCTCATAAAGACAGTGGTAGTAACATGAGACATTCATAGATCATAGTCTCATAAAGACAGTGGTAGTAACATGAGACATTCATAGATCATAGTCTCATAAAGACAGTGGTAGTAACATGAGACATTCATAGATCATAGTCTCATAAAGACAGTGGTAGTAATATGAGACATTCATAGATCATAGTCTCATAAAGACAGTGGTAGTAACATGAGACATTCATAGATCACAGTCTCATAAAGACAGTGGTAGTAACATGAGACATTCATAGATCATAGTCTCATAAAGACAGTGGTAGTAACATGAGACATTCATAGATCATAGTCTCATAAAGACAGTGGTAGTAACATGAGACATTCATAGATCATAGTCTCATAAAGACAGTGGTAGTAACATGAGACATTCATAGATCATAGTCTCATAAAGACAGTGGTAGTAACATGAGACATTCATAGATCATAGTCTCATAAAGACAGTGGTAGTAACATGAGACATTCATAGATCATAGTCTCATAAAGACAGTGGTAGTACCGTGAGACATTCTTAGATCATAGTCTCAGAAAGACAGTAGAGGTGGTCACAGCAGTGTCAAGTAAAATGATGATTAAAGCAGTAGTTACAGTAATCATGATAAACCCCTCCACTTGTTTGACCTACTCCAGTACAGTACTTGCCTAGCACACCTGTTTCAACTAATCTAGAGCTTGATGATTGGTTGACTAGCTGAATCAGGAGCTGGTACTGCAATAGATATAAGTGTTGGGGAAGCTACTCTGAAAACGGAGTTTACCAAGCTACCAATTATTTCACACTGGAAGATGTTAAGCTATGTTAAAGCTATCCTTAAGAGAAATATATTTTAATTAACTAAAGTTACTTAAAAACGTAGTTCAATACAACCAAACTAGTTTGTGAAAAATGTGTAAATCTGAAATATCATCAACTACAAATTGCAAGAAATTAATAACTTTGGGGTCATATGTTAACAGAATGTGTTATTTACCATATTAAACACAAAAACAATGTTTCTATTGAGAATTAGGCAGGTCTTATGCCGAAACAGAAATTAAATGATTGTCCATGTTTTCTTTTCAAAAAAAAAAAGTGATGAACTACTGAAAACACTACCTAGATTTAGTACAACTACCACCAAGCTACTACAACATGTAGTTAAATGACTATCTGAACTACATGTAGTCCACTACTCCCCAACACTGCTCAAGGAGAGGTTCGGGAAATAGTGTAATAGGATCATGTATTATAGCTACAGGTAGGCTACAGTTACTGTTGCATATTCTAGCAGGTACCAATGAATCCCTAGCACATATATTCTGACTGAATAATCTGTCAGATCATACCAGTAAATAATCTGTAAGCATTTTTCTGGTAAGAAACACAGTACAGTGTAAAAGTTGAACCACTCAGTATTTTCTGTAAAACTGCAGACACATTCCTTCCGTTTAAAAAGTTGGATGCCCTCCAGCGTCACAGAACCCAACTGAACTTGTCAATGCATTGAAAGCAGCACACAATGCGGACCCTGTCAGAAATTACTGAATGAGTGATTACCTCAAAATGACAGCTGAGATGCAATCTACTGTAGGCCTGTCTGTAATGGAGGTTCTTAAACGATGGGGGGAAGGAAAAGGAAGGCCTTCCTCACACCCTTATCTAGTGGATATCCTCTCCATCTAGACAAGAAGATGAAACAGAGGCAAAGAGCAGAGAAAGAGAGAGAGAAAAGGCAATGGTGAAAATATAAAAAGAAGAGAGAAACAGAACCCGATCTAGACATTGACAGGAAATAATTTATTCAGGAGGTGATTTTAAACGATTAAAATGCATTTTCGGTAACACTTTCATTAACACTTCCCTTCATCATGCGTTATAATAAATAACACTGACTATAAGCGTCTATTAAAACTCATAAGTGGTTATTAATACACTTTAACAACAGCTCATAAAGTGTCAAAAAGCTTCATAAAGATTTATAAATGACTGTGTTTTTGTCTGCCTTAAGTGCTTCACTTCATTATAAAACACTATAATAGGTATTTGTAGGCTTTAAGTAAATTGTGATCATTTTCCACAATAGAAAGAAAAAACACACAACACAGAGTTAGCTTCCTTGACATAGTCAGTATGATATGGACATTTTTAAACAAAGTTGTTCATTTCCAATACACAACAAACATAGCTAGCTAAAATACACAATCAAGCCTCAGTAGCAACATGGAAAGTGGCAAAGTGGTCATTCCACTTCCCCACCCGCAAGTTTTTGCTAGCTACCTCACAGGTCTATCAAACGTCTTCCGGCTGCTAGCTACCTCACAGGTCTATCAAACGTCTTCCGGTTGCTAGCTACCTCACAGGTCTATCAAACGTCTTACTAGCTACCACACAGGTCTATCAAACGTCTTACTAGCTACCTCACAGGTCTATCAAACGTCTTCCGGTTGCTAGCTACCTCACAGGTCTATCAAACGTCTTCCGGTTGCTAGCTACCTCACAGGTCTATCAAACGTCTTCCGGTTGCTAGCTACCTCACAGGTCTATCAAACGTCTTCCGGTTGCTAGCTACCCCACAGGTCTATCAAACGTCTTCCGGCTGCTAGCTACCTCACAGGTCTATCAAACGTCTTCCGGTTGCTAGCTACCTCACAGGTCTATCAAACGTCTTACTAGCTACCACACAGGTCTATCAAATGTCTTACTAGCTACCTCACAGGTCTATCAAACGTCTTCCGGTTGCTAGCTACCTCACAGGTCTATCAAACGTCTTCCGGTTGCTAGCTACCTCACAGGTCTATCAAACGTCTTCCGGTTGCTAGCTACCTCACAGGTCTTCCTGTGGACAGGCAGATACTGTAACAATCTTGTTCAGAAAAGCACAGTCTTGCCACTAGTTAGTGGCCATTCACACTCATAGCGGCACGACATGAGCAGCCCCTCCGTGCCCCTCCGTGCTCCCAACGATGCACAGCTATTTAGAGCTAAGTAACTCCACTAGCTAGCTTGCTAGCTACAGGACGAATTTTAACGCTTTCTTTGTATCATATCACACAATTAACATTCTTATTTACTTGCACCTTAAATCCACGGCACTTGCGTATTATAGGGCCTAATGTGTGAATGACCTTTCTTGTCTGTGCCTTCAAATGGTGTCCTATTAACCAGTACGGCTATAAAACATTATGCACTATAGCATTATAAGTCCTTATAGTTAATGATCTATTAAACATCATACAAAGTGTTATAACCACTTACCAGTTATTATAGACACTTATAGTCAGTGTTAAATCGCATTATAAAAGGGTGTTATAAAGCAATATACGTCTGATTCATAATCATAATAAGTGTTACCACGCTTTAATATTCTGCTCTTTCTGAGGGAATTTGTGGCATTCTAGTAAATAAACCTATGCAGTGTGCTACAGTGTGTGTGTGTGTGTGCGCGCGCACTCGTGCGTGTGTGTGCGTGCGTGTGTGTTTCTGCATGAGTGAATGCCACAACATAAGCATGCTGACTGCATGCCCATGGGCCCACAAAGAGAGAGAGAGGGGGGGGGGTCTATAGAGTACAGCCCTTGGCATGTTCTGTTGCACACATGCATGTGTGCACACACACACACACACACACACACACACACACACACACACACACACACACACACACACACACACACACACACACACACACACACACACACACAGCTTAATATACCCACTGAGACGGAACTGGCCCAACTGGCCAAGGCGCCCATCCCCACAATAACCCCCCGGGTCATGTGACATGACATGTCAAATGCCAGAGGGCAAGACTCTTAAGCGCCTGCTGTCTGGGGAGCGAGTTTTCATTCGATTTTATTCATGTAACCCTTATTTAATTAACCAAGTACAGCTTACTGGACTGTTAACTTTGCTTACATTACAATCACTGTCATGTCAGGGATTATGGCAGAGTAAGGCAGATGCAGAACAGTATACACATGCATCCGCGCCTGCGTGCGCACACACACACCATGTATGACTATCTAGTATCACATCCATACAATTTCCCAGTGATCACAACACATATTAGGTTACCTGGCAGTAGACAGAGACTGGGCTCCAGCCAAGAATAGAGACGGTTTAATTTACTGCACTAAAGCCATCACTGGGGAGGATCAAAACCTATGACAACCATACAAGGTCTCACGCACGCACCCACGCACGCAGGCATGCATGCACAGAGGCCCGCCCCCCTCGCATTCCAAAACGAGCCAATCAATATCTTCCCTTTCCAGATATGCAAATATGGCTTCTCCGAGATTCAGAGTGGATGGCTTTAACTGGGCTGGAGATCAATAGCGTGGCTGTGTCCTGAAGGATCGTCTCTACTTTAAACAGCACCGATACAGCTGGAGACCAGGTGTGCTACAAGCTATCGACCGGACATAGGAATGAATAGGACACCACTATGTTGACAACTCCTCCACACTTTGTGCTAATGAGATGATGGTGTATATGCTGGTGTCTGTGCTGTATGGGGGCCTGCCAATGGAGGGAGTTGGGAGGGGTTAGGATAGGTCAGAGGCTGAGAGCTGTCAATGTGATTTGTAAGGGGTTTTAACGCAGGGCTATCTGGCTGTGTAGAGTTTAATGTCCAATCCCATATTGACCTCTGACCCCTACCAGGGCCTTTAGGCAGCACCCACATGCTTGTGTAGATCTGAGAGGATAAGATATATGGTAAATACGCTATACAGTAATGTAGTGCATTGAAACAGCTGATTGATTCAGCTGATCTAGGTGTTGAAAATCAGTTGATTAGTTGAATCGGGTTGTCAATAAGATGGGTCATGTCATTAGGCATGAAATGGGAAAAACCTTTTCAGAAACAAGAGGAAACAGGGTGAAACAGGGTGAATTTACGGAGAAACAGGGGCTATGTGAACTTTTTTGCTAAGGTGCGCCCTAATGAATATGACCCTACAGTACCGTGGCTCTCCAGCAGGGTTGATGAATATGACCCTGCAGTACCGTGGCTCTCCAGCAGGGTTGATGAATATGACCCTGGAGTATTGTGGCTCTCCAGCAGGGTTGATGAATATGACCCTGCAGTACCGTGGCTCTCCAGCAGGGTTGATGAATATGACCCTGCAGTACTGTGGCTCTCCAGCAGGGTTGATGAATATGACCCTGTAGTACCGTGTCTCTCCAGCAGGGTTGATGAATATGACCATGCAGTACCGTGTCTCTCCAGCAGGGTTGATGAATATGACCATGCAGTACTGTGGCTCTCCAGCAGGGTTGAGGATGACTGGTCCAGACAGTCCTGCAGAAGACAGAGTTAACATGGTTAATATTAGAGAACTCTGAACTCTGAAGAACTCTGAAGAAGTCTGAAGCCAATGAGGTCACTACTCATCTGATGCTGACAAACAACACGGTGCATGATGCACACAAACACTATTTTGGTGAGGACAAATGAAAGGAGTCTCTCTGTCTCTCCTCCTTTCATATTGTATCCCCCTCCCTCTAAGTGTGGCCTTGGAATGATACCGAGAGGAGGGGGCTGATGACCAGGGAGGCTAAAAATAGTGCCTGTGCAGACAGTCACAGCCAATCCAACCCCACTCCTTCAGCCCAACACAACCTCACTCCTTCAGCCCAACACAACCCCACTCCTTCAGCCCAACACAACCCCACTCCTTCAGCCCAACACAACCCCACTACTTCAGCCCAACACAACCCCACTCCTTCAGCCCAACACAACCCCACTCCTTCAGCCCAACACAACCCCATTCCATCAGCCCAACACAACCCCACTCTTTCAGCCCAACACAACCCCACTCCTTCAGCCCAACACAACCCCACTCCTTCAGCCCAACACAACCCCACTCCTTCAGCCCAACACAACCCCACTCCTTCAGCCCAACACATCCCCACTCCTTTAGCCCAACACAACCCCACTCCTTCAGCCCAACACAACCCCACTCCTTCAGCCCAACACAACCCCACTCCTTCAGCCCAACACATCCCCACTCCTTCAGCCCAACATTCAACTATACCTCTTCTTGTGAACCGTCACATAACCAAACCCAATGCTATTTTCCTATTTCTTCCATCATGTGAGTTTGAGTCCCATTCATCTCTTGTGTTGCGGTGCTTTTTTTTTGCTCTACAGCCACTTCAGTGAGCTGCAGTGGATGTTATGAGACAAGGCTCCATGCTGCCAGGCTCAGGACTGTACACTTAATCAGTTAAAACAACATAGTCTCGCAAGGCACACTGGTGGTTTTAGCTTTAATGTGTGCTGTGAGGCAGTGCTGTGTGTGTGTATTTGGTGTGTGGTACATGTGAATCCATCCATCCATGTGTCCATACATCCATCCATGTGACCATACATCCATCCAGGTGTCCATACACACATCCATGTATCCATACATCCATCCAGGTGTCCATCCATGCATCCATGTGTCCATATATCCATCCAGGTGTCCATCCATGCATCCATACATCCATCCATGTGTCCATGCATCCATCCATGCATCCATCCATGTGTCCATTCATCCATCCATGTGTCCATACATCCATCCATGTTTCCATACATAGATCCATTCATGTGTCCATACATCCATCCATGTTTCCATACATCCATCCATGTGTCCATACATTAATCCATGTGTCCATACATCCATCCATGTGTCCATAGACACCTCCATGTGTGCATCATGTCCAGTAAGATCATTGTTCTCTCTATGTGCATGAATACTACTAGCGATACCGTGCCAATGTGAATACCAGGTGTGTGTCTTCCTCCCCCCTCCTCTCAGTCCCTCTGTGGGCCGGGTGGTAACCAGAGCCAACAGCAGGGCTGGGCCTGTAGAGTCACTGCCTTGCTGGGTCCCGGTGCCTGGGCCTGGCTGGGTCCCGGGGCCTGGCTACAGGCCTGTCTGGCTGGGTCCCGGGGCCTGGGCCTAGCTACAGGCCTGTCTGGCTGGGTCCCGGTGCCTGGGCCTGGCTACAGGCCTGTCTGGCTGGGTCCCGGTGCCTGGGCTTGGCTACAGGCCTGTCTGGCTGGGTCCCGGTGCCTGGGCCTGGCTACAGGCCTGTCTGGCTGGGTCCCGGTGCCTGGAGAGGCTTTCAGAGGCTTCACTCATGAAATATTAAGAGTGACAGACTCCCACA
>NC_052344.1:24688517-24698517 GCF_016432855.1 Salvelinus namaycush | reverse complement strand
ACACTTTCCTCCGCTGTGAACTTAAGCACTGTATATTTGAAAATACTAGGTGCTAGGTGACCTAAACTGGGACATGCTTAAACCACCTGACCAGGTCCTAAAGCAATGGGACTCCCGTAATCTTTCTCAGATTATTACCAATCCCACAAGGTATGACTCCAAATACCCAGAAAAGGCCACTCTCCTTGATGTTATCCTCATAAATAATCCTGATAGGTATCATTCTGGTGTTTTCTGTAATGACCTTAGTGATCACTGTATAACAGCCTGTGTTTGTAATGGCTGCTCAGTGAATCGACCTGTCCTGATTTGTCATAGACTTTAATGAGCAAGCCTTCCTTCATGACCTGTCCTCTGTAAATTGGTATAGAATCAGCTTGATCCCCTCTGTCGAAGACGCTTGGGACTTCTTTCTTGATATTTTCAGTGGTATTGTTAACAAACACGCGCCCATAAAGATAATGAGAATTAAAAACAGGTTCAGCCCCTGGTTCGACCGTGATCTTGCAGAGTTACTCCACCTCAAGAATTGCATTTGGCGAAAGGCTCGGCACACGCATACTCAGGCTGACTGGCTCTCGTTCAGGCAAATGAGAAACGTGTACTCAGGCTATCCGCAAGGCCAAAGTTAGTTACTTTAAGGATCAGTTCTCTCTGTGGGTCTAATGCCAAGAAGTTCTGGAAAACGGTTAAAGACCTGGAGAATAAACCCTCCTCCTCACAGCTGCCCATGTCCCTTAAAGTTGATGTGGTTATTACTGACAAGGAGCACATGACTGAGCTCTTTAATCACAACTTCATTAAGTCAGGATTCCTATTTGACTCAGACATGCCTCCTTGCCCATCCAACACTTCCTCATCTCCCACCCCTTCTAAAGAGACTAGTCCCGATGCTTCTCCCTCTTTTTCCCCCGCTACAAAGTTTCTACCTGAGTCCAAGGTGCTAAAGGAGCTCCTTAAACTTGACCCCCAAAAAATATCTGGGTCAGATGGTTTAGACTCTTTATTCTTTAAGGTTGCTGCCCCTGTCTCTGACCTATTTAAACTGTCTCTCCCATTGCTTGGAAGGCAGCCACGGTTCGTCCTTTATTTAAAAGGGGAGATGAAGCTGATCCTAATGTCACCATTGCCCTTGATTCTAAGCAATATTGTGCTGCTATTTTTATTGACTTAGCCAAAGCCTTTGATACGGTAGACCATTCCATTCTTGTTGGCCGGCTAAGGAATATTGGTGTCTTGATGGGCCTTTGGTCTGGTTTGCTAACTACCTCTCTCAAAGAGTCTCAATTTACATCAGTAACATAGCTCAGGCAGTAGGAAGCTCTCTCATCCATTTAAATGCAGATGATACAGTCTTATACTCAGCTGGCCCCTCCCTGGATTTTGTGTTAAACGCTCTACAACAAAGCTTTCTTAGTGTCCAACAAGCTTTCCCTGCCCCTAACCTTGTTCTGAACACCTCCAAAACAAAGGTAATGTGGTTCAGTAAGAATAATGCCCCTCTCCCCACAGGTATCTTTACTACCTCTGAGGATTTAGAGCTTGAGGTAGTCACCTCTTACAAGTATTTGGGAGTATGGCTAGACGGTACACTGTCCTACTCTCAACACATATCAGCTGCAGGCTAAATCTAGACTTGGTTTCCTCTATCGTAATAGCTCCTCTTTCACCCCAGCTGCCAAACTAACCCTGATTCAGAGAGAGAGAGAGAGAGAGATAGAGAGTGAGAGAAAGAGTGAGAGTGAGAGTGAGAGAAAGAGTGAGAGAAAGTGTGAGAGAAAGAGTGAGAGAAAGAGTGAGAGAAAGAGTGAGAGAAAGAGTGAGATAAAGAGTGGGAGAACGAGTGGGAGAACGAGTGGGAGAGGGTGAGAGTGAGAGAACGATAGTGAGAGTGAGAGTGAGAGAGAGAGAGAGAGAGAGAGAGAGAGAGAGAGAGAGAGAGAGAGAGAGAGAGAGAGAGAGAGAGAGAGAGAGAGAGAGAGAAAGAGAGAGAGAGAGAGAGAGAGAGAGAGAGACAGAGACAGAGACAGAGACAGAGAGGGTGTGTGAGAGTCTATGGGTGCAGGAGATGAGGGTGTGAGCAGGTGGGTCTGGGCAGGTGTGATGTCATTGATGTTTGTATGTGTATGTTTTGTACTGTTTGAAGACTATGTCAACAATGGTCTCGTCTTTTCATGCCAATCATTTTGAATTTCAATTTGAGAGAGAGAGAGAGACAGCTAGAGACACAATCAAAGAGACAGAGAAAGAGAGGGTGAGAGAGAGAAAGCGAGAGACAGGGTCAGAGAGACAGAGAAAGAGAGGGTGAGAGAGATGCACATGTAACCGATGTGAAATGGCTAGCTAGTTAGCGGTGGTGCGCGCTAATAGCGTTTCAATCGCTGACGTCACTCGCTCTGAGACCTGAAGTAGTTGTTCCCCTTGCTCTGCAAGAGCCGCTTGTGGCGCGATGGGTAACGATGCTTCGAGGGTGGCTGTTGTCGGTGTGTGCAGAGGGTTCCTGGTTCGAGCCCGGGTCAGGGCAAAGGGACGGACGAAAGTTAAACTGTTACACACACATCCTCTCCTACCATCAACATCCCTCCTTCAGACAACAAGTGCCAGTAGAGTGTCCTTGTTGCAGTTTAAACGTTCCATTAGATGGTGAATTCAACTTGACTGTGCCAGCTTTCAGCCAGAGAAAAGAGTGAGTTCTGAGAAAAGATCGACAGCAATTAACTGGCTGTGAGTCACCGCAGGCAGAGATGTAAACAAACCAAGTCCACATCACCAACCTGACAACACACACACATTCTGTTTACTGATACACACACACATTCTGTTTACTGATACATACATACATTCTGTTTACTGGTACACACACACATTCTGTTTACTGGTACACACACACATTCTGTTTACTGATACATACATACATTCTGTTTACTGATACATACATACATTCTGTTTACTGATATATACACATACATACACACATTCTGTTTACTGATACACACACACATTCTGTTTACTGATACATACATACATTCTGTTTACTGATACATACATACATTCTGTTTACTGATATATACACATACATACATACATACATTCTGTTTACTGGTACATACATACATTCTGTTTACTGATACACACACACATTCTGTTTACTGGTACATACATACATTCTGTTTACTGATACACACAGACATTCTGTTTACTGATACACACACACATTCTGTTTACTGATACATACATACATTCTGTTTACTGATACATACATACATTCTGTTTACTGATATATACACATACATACATACATTCTGTTTACTGGTACATACATACATTCTGTTTACTGATACACACACACATTCTGTTTACTGATATATACATACATTCTGTTTACTGATACATACATACATTCTGTTTACTGGTACATACATACATTCTGTTTACTGGTACACACACACATTCTGTTTACTGATACATACATACATTCTGTTTACTGATACATACATACATTCTGTTTACTGGTACATACATACATTCTGTTTACTGATACACACACACATTCTGTTTACTGGTACATATATACATTCTGTTTACTGATACATACACACATTCTGTTTACTGATACATACATACATTCTGTTTACTGGTACATACATACATTCTGTTTACTGATACACACACACATTCTGTTTACTGATACATACATACATTCTGTTTACTGGTACATACACACATTCTGTTTACTGATATATACATACATTCTGTTTACTGATACATACATACATTCTGTTTACTGATACATACATACATTCTGTTTACTGATATATATACACATTCTGTTTACTGATATATACATACATTCTGTTTACTGATACATACATACATTCTGTTTACTGATACATACATACATACATACTGTTTACTGATATATACACACATTCTGTTTACTGATATATATACACATTCTGTTTACTGATACATATATACATTCTGTTTACTGATATATACACACATTCTGTTTACTGGTACATACATACATTCTGTTTACTGATACATACATACATTCTGTTTACTGGTACATACATACACACATACATTCTGTTTACTGATACATACATACATACATACATACATACATACATACATACATACATACATACATACATACATACATACATACATACATACATACATACATACATTCTGTTTACTGATATATATACACATTCTGTTTACTGATATATATACACATTCTGTTTACTGATATATACACACATTCTGTTTACTGATATATACACACATTCTGTTTACTGATACATTCTGTTTACTGGTACATACGTACATTCTGTTTACTGATACATACATACATTCTGTTTACCGGTACATACATACATTCTGTTTACTGATACATACATACATTCTGTTTACTGATACATACATACATTCTGTTTACTGGTACATACATACATACATTCTGTTTACTGATACATACATACATACATTCTGTTTACTGATACATACATACATTCTGTTTACTGATACATACATACATTCTGTTTACTGATACATACATACATTCTGTTTACTGATACATACATACATTCTGTTTACTGGTACATACATACATTCTGTTTACTGATACATACATACATACATACATTCTGTTTACTGATATATAGACACATTCTGTTTACTGATATATACACACATTCTGTTTACTGATACACACACACATTCTGTTTACTGATACATACATACATTCTGTTTACTGGTACATACATACATTCTGTTTACTGGTACATACATACATTCTGTTTACTGATACATACATACATTCTGTTTACTGATATATACATACATTCTGTTTACTGGTACATACATACATTCTGTTTACTGATATATACACACATTCTGTTTACTGGTACATACATACATTCTGTTTACTGATACATACATACATTCTGTTTACTGGTACATACATACATTCTGTTTACTGGTACATACATACATTCTGTTTACTGATACATACACACATTCTGTTTACTGGTACATACATACATTCTGTTTACTGGTACATACATACATTCTGTTTACTGATACACACATTCTGTTTACTGATACACCCACACATTCTGTTTACTGGTACATACATACATTCTGTTTACTGATACACACACACATTCTGTTTACTGATACATACATACATTCTGTTTACTGATACATACATACATTCTGTTTACTGGTACATACATACATTCTGTTTACTGATATATACACATACATACATACATTCTGTTTACTGATATATACATACATTCTGTTTACTGATACATACATACATTCTGTTTACTGATACATACATACATTCTGTTTACTGATATATATACACATTCTGTTTACTGATATATACATACATTCTGTTTACTGATACATACATACATTCTGTTTACTGATACATACATACATTCTGTTTACTGATATATACACACATTCTGTTTACTGATATATATACACATTCTGTTTACTGATACATATATACATTCTGTTTACTGATATATACACACATTCTGTTTACTGGTACATACATACATTCTGTTTACTGATACATACATACATTCTGTTTACTGGTACATACGTACATACATACATTCTGTATACTGATACATACATACATACATACATACATACATACATACATACATACATACATACATACATACATACATACATACATACATACATACATACATACATACATACATTCTGTTTACTGATATATATACACATTCTGTTTACTGATATATAGACACATTCTGTTTACTGATATATACACACATTCTGTTTACTGATACACACACACATTCTGTTTACTGATACATTCTGTTTACTGGTACATACGTACATTCTGTTTACTGGTACATACATACACACATTCTGTTTACTGATACATACATACATTCTGTTTACTGGTACATACACACATTCTGTTTACTGATACATACATACATTCTGTTTACTGATACATACACACATTCTGTTTACTGGTACATACATACATTCTGTTTACTGATACACACACACATTCTGTTTACTGATACATACATACATTCTGTTTATTGATACATACATACATACATACATACATACATACATACATACATACATACATACATACATACATACATACATACATACATACATACATACATACATACATACATACATTCTGTTTACTGATACATACACACATTCTGTTTACTGGTACATACATACATTCTGTTTACTGATATATACATACATTCTGTTTACTGATACACACACACACATTCTGTTTACTGATACACACACACATTCTGTTTACTGATACATACATACATTCTGTTTACTGATATATACACACATTCTGTTTACTGGTACATACATACATTCTGTTTACTGATACATACATACATTCTGTTTACTGGTACATACATACATTATGTTTACTGATATATACATACATTCTGTTTACTGATACATACATTCTGTTTACTGATACATACATACATTCTGTTTACTGGTACATACATACATTCTGTTTCTGTTTACTGATATATATACACATTCTGTTTACTGATATATATACACATTCTGTTTACTGATATATAGACACATTCTGTTTACTGATATATACACACATTCTGTTTACTGATACACACACACATTCTGTTTACTGGTACATACACACATTCTGTTTACTGATACATACATACATTCTGTTTACTGGTACATACATACATTCTGTTTATTGATACATACATACATTCTGTTTACTGATACATTCTGTTTACTGGTATATACGTACATTCTGTTTACTGGTACATACATACATTCTGTTTACTGGTACATACATACATTCTGTTTACTGGTACATACATACATTCTGTTTACTGATACATACATTCTGTTTACTGATACATACATACATTCTGTTTACTGATACATACATACATTCTGTTTACTGATACATACACACATTCTGTTTACTGATACATACATACATTCTGTTTGCTGGTACATACATACATTCTGTTTACTGGTACATACACACATTCTGTTTACTGATACATACATACATTCTGTTTACTGATATATACATACATTCTGTTTAATGATACACACACACATTCTGTTTACTGGTACATACATACATTCTGTTTACTGGTACATACATACATTCTGTTTACTGGTACATACATACATTCTGTTTACTGATACATACATACATTCTGTTTACTGATATATACATTCATTCTGTTTACTGATATATACATACATTCTGTTTACTGATACATACATACATTCTGTTTACTGGTACATATATACATTCTTTTTACTGGTACATACATACATACATTCTGTTTACTGGTACATACATACATTCTGTTTACTGATACACACACACATTCTGTTTACTGGTACATACATACATTCTGTTTACTGGTACATACATACATACATTCTGTTTACTGGTACATACATACATACATTCTGTTTACTGATATATACATTCATTCTGTTTACTGGTATATATATACACACATTCTGTTTACTGATATATACATACATTCTGTTTACTGGTACATATATACATTCTGTTTACTGGTACATACATACATTCTGTTTACTGATACATACTTACATACATTCTGTTTACTGATATATACATTCATTCTGTTTACTGATATATATACACACATTCTGTTTACTGATACATATATACATTCTGTTTACTGATATATACACACATTCTGTTTACTGATATATACATACATTCTGTTTACTGATATATACATACATTCTGTTTACTGATATATACATACATTCTGTTTACTGATACATACATACATTCTGTTTACTGATACATACATACATTCTGTTTACTGGTACATACATACATTCTGTTTACTGGTACATACATACATTCTGTTTACTGGTACATACATACATTCTGTTTACTGATACATACATACATTCTGTTTACTGGTACATACATACATTCTGTTTACTGGTACATACATACATTCTGTTTACTGGTACATACATACATTCTGTTTACCGGTACATACATACATTCTGTTTACTGGTACATACATACATTCTGTTTACTGGTACATACATACATTCTGTTTACTGATATATACACACATTCTGTTTACTGATACATACATACATTCTGTTTACTGGTACATACATACATTCTATTTACTGATACATACATACATACATACATACATACATACATACATACATTCTGTTAACTGATACATACATACATTCTGTTTACCGGTACATACATACATTCTGTTTACTGGTACATACATACATTCTGTTTACTGGTACATACATACATTCTGTTTACTGGTACATACATACATTCTGTTTACTGGTACATACATACATTCTGTTTACTGATACATACATACATTCTGTTTACTGATACATACATACATACATACATACATACATACATACATACATACATTCTGTTAACTGATACATACATACATTCTGTTTACCGGTACATACATACATTCTGTTTACCGGTACATACATACATTCTGTTTACTGGTACATACATACATTCTGTTTACTGGTACATACATACATTCTGTTTACTGGTACATACACACATTCTGTTTACTGATACATACATACATTCTGTTTACCGGTACATACATACATTCTGTTTACTGATACATACATACATTCTGTTTACTGATATATACATACATTCTGTTTACTGATACATACATTCTGTTTACTGGTACATACTGTACATACGTTACAGTGCACAGACTAGTCAGAGAAAGCAACACTGCAGGGTTGTGGTCCATTAGAATTTTAGTGTGATTCAATAAAAACGATTGTTTACAAAATAAAATGAATTTAAATGCAAATTCATGAATAAAAAAATCCTCAACTCACAGCATGACCAGGTTGAGGAAAATGCTGGTAAGGAAAATCGTCAACTCACAGCTGATGAGGAAAATGTCTTGGGTTGTTGTTGAGCGTTCAGATAGAAATACATCTATGACATGTGGAGGAACGGAATAATCAGTTCTATTCATGGCGTTTCTGTCACGCTCTGGCCTTAGTTATCTTTGTTTTCTTTATTATTTTAGTTAGGTCAGGGTGTGACATGGGGGATGTTTGTGTGTTTTTGTCTAGTCGAGGGTGTTTGTAGTGTCTAGGGGGTTTTGGTAGAGTTTATGGGGTTGTGTTCAGTGTAGGTGTTTAGGTATGTCTATGGTTGCCTGAGTGGTTCTCAATCAGAGACAGCTGTCTATCGTTGTCTCTGATTGGGAGCCATATTTAAGGCAGCCATAGGCATTAGACAGGTTGTGGGTAATTGTCTATGTCTAACGTTAGTAGCTTGTGTGTGCACTTTCGTTTGTAGCTTCACGGTCGTTTATTGTTTTGTAAAAGTGTTTCGTTCGTGTTCATCTTCTCTCATTAAAAAGGAAGATGTATTCATATCACGCTGCGCCTTGGTCCACTCATTCACCTAAAGACGATCGTGACAGAATTACCCACCATACCAGGACCAAGCAGCGTGTCAAGCAGCAGCAGGAGCAACATACACAGGATTCATGGACTTGGGAGGAGATACTGGATGGTAAGGGACCTTGGGCACAACCGGGAGAATATCGCCTCCCTCGTGAAGAGCTGGAGGCAGCTAAAGCCGAGAGGAGGCGATATGAGGAGGCAGCACGGAAGCAAGGCTGGAAGCCCGCGAGTCAAACCCAAAAATGTCTTGGGGGGTGGCTACAACGGAGTGTGGCGAAGTCAGGTAGGAGACCTGCGCCAACTCCCTGTGCTTACCGTGGAGAGCGAGAGTACGGGCAGACACCGTGTTATGCGGTAGAGCGCAGGTGTCTCCTGTACGGGTGCATAGCCCGGTGCGGTACATACCAGCTCCTCATATCGGCCGGGCTAGATTGGGCATTGAGCCAGGTGCCATGAAGCT
>NC_052344.1:24626017-24683517 GCF_016432855.1 Salvelinus namaycush | reverse complement strand
AAAATGAAGACAATGATTAATGGTTTGAATCAGGAGTGTTAGTGTTGGGATGACACAAAAGCCTGCACCCACTGATGGATACCCATCTCTGCTCTGGTCCAATGGAAAACGCTGCTCTGAAAGGAAACGGTAAGGGATGAAGCCAAGGGACTTAGATAGTTGGTTGTTTCCAGGTTTCTACTGACTACTGTGGCCACACATTGACCTCTAGACCTCCGATGAGTTTTATCTCTTATTATTAATCTGCTGAGGTTGCTGTTCTCACACAATCCCTATGGACTCAAGGGTCAGCACCCATAATCCCCCTTGTGACCTCCGGGGTCAGCCGTGATGCTTGGGGTCAATGGGTCAAACGCAACAACAACACTGCATTACTGTGAAGGGAAATGATCAGTGTCCATCTTTGTGTATCTAGCTGTGGAAGAGCAGCGTCAGTTACATACTGTCTAACGGATGCTGTTGTGTCTAAAGAATGAGACCAGCTGTTGTGGCTCAAAAGAAACACAATCAAATAAAATCATTTTATTTGTCACATGTGTCATTAAACAACAGGTGTAGAATAACAGTGAAATGCTTACATATGGGCCCTTCCCAACAATGCAGAGAGAAAAATACATGATAAATAATAGACAAACAAATACACAATGAGTAACGATAACTTGGCTATATACACGGGGTACCAGTACAGAGTCAATGATAACCTGGCTATATACACGGGGTACCAGCACCGAGTCAATGATAACTTGGCTATATACACGGGGTACCAGTACAGAGTCAATGATAACCTGGCTATATACACGGGGTACCAGTACAGAGTCAATGATAACCTGGCTATATACACGGGGTACCAGTACAGAGTCAATGATAACTTGGCTATATACACGGGGTACCAGTACCAAGTCAATGATAACGTGGCTATATACACGGGGTACCAGTACAGAGTCAATGATAACTTGGCTATATACACGGGGTACCAGTACTGAGTCAATGATAACTTGGCTATATACACGGGGTACCAGTACAGAGTCAATGATAACCTGGCTATATACACGGGGTACCAGTACCAAGTCAATGATAACGTGGCTATATACACGGGGTACCAGTACAGAGTAAATGATAACTTGGCTATATACACGGGGTACCAGTACCAAGTCAATGATAACCTGGCTATATACACGGGGTACCAGTACAGAGTCAATGATAACCTGGCTATATACACGGGGTACCAGTACAGAGTCAATGATAACTTGGCTATATACACGGGGTACCAGTACAGAGTCAATGATAACCTGGCTATATACACGGGGTACCAGTACCAAGTCAATGATAACCTGGCTATATACACGGGGTACCAGTACCAAGTCAATGATAACTTGGCTATATACACGGGGTACCAGTACTGAGTCAATGATAACCTGGCTATATACACGGGGTAACAATACTGAGTCAATGATAACTTGGCTATATACATGGGGTACCAGTACAGAGTCAATGATAACTTGGCTATATACACGGGGTAACAATACTGAGTCAATGATAACTTGGCTATATACACGGGGTACCAGTACTGAGTCAATGATAACTTGGCTACATACACGGGGTACCAGTACTGAGTCAATGATAACATGGCTATATACACTGGGTACCAGTACTGAGTCAATGATAACATGGCTATATACACGGGGTACCAGTACCAAGTCAATGATAACATGGCTATATACACGGGGTACCAGTACTGAGTCAATGATAACATGGCTATATACACTGGGTACCAGTACTGAGTCAATGATAACATGGCTATATACACTGGGTACCAGTACTGAGTCAATGATAACATGGCTATATACACTGGGTACCAGTACTGAGTCAATGATAACATGGCTATATACACTGGGTACCAGTACTGAGTCAATGATAACATGGCTATATACACTGGGTACCAGTACTGAGTCAATGTGCAGGGTTCGAGGTAATGGAGGTAGATATGTTCATATAGGTGAGATAAAGTGACTAGGCAACAGGATAGATAATAAACAGTAACAGCAGCGTATGTGATGAGTCAAAAGAGTTAGTGCAAAGGGGGGTCAATAGCCTGGGTAGCTATTGGTTAACTACAGTATTTAACTAACTATTCAGTAGTTTTATGACTTCGGGCTAGAAACACAACAATTGCACTTCACATCACTGCTAGGGGTAGGTTATAGAGGGGGTGGCAGGTAGCCTAGTGGTTAGAACGTTGGGCCAGTAACCGAAAGGTTGCTGGGTCGAGTCCCTGAGCTGACAAGGTAAAAATCTGGTGTTGTGCCCCTGAACAAGGCAGTTAACCCACTGTTCCCCGGTAGGCCGTCAATGTAAATAAGTTGTTCTTAACTGACTTGCCTAGTTATATAAAGGTAAAAAATATACATAGCTAATATAACAGCATGTATGTTATTCTATCCCGTGTCGGCTCAAAACAAAGTGTTCTGACATACGAGTCTTTTGAGTCAAAGCTGCATGCCTAGTGCTAAACTCAGTGAAAGACTGAATAGTCTTTATCCCAAGCTAAACAGACAGAAGGGAGACAAAAAGCCATAAACAAACAGCTCCTAAGAAGTCTCAGTCAGCAGTCAGCTTGTCTCTAATACAGCCCCAACCCTGTCACCTGGGCTGTTTTTGCCATCGTCATAGCAACATGTTCCCAAGGCTCTCTGGTGCTGTTGTCAGAGGATGGAATTTTAAAAGAAAGAAGAAAGTTGTGTGTGTGTGTGTGTGTGTGTGTGTGTGTGTGTGTGTGTGTGTGTGTGTGTGTGTGTGGCACTCGAGAGAAGCTTCTGATGAATACTGAAAGACGCAGTCACATTCTTTTCTCGTAAATCCGTTGTGAATAACGTAAATAACGTTGTGCTAATATTGTGGTATGGTTAGTTTGGGGTTGTGGTTTCTCGTAAATCCCCTGGCAATGCCCGCTAACGTTGTGCTAACCTTGTGGTATGGTTAGTTTGGGGTTGTGGTGAGGTTCTGGCAGGGATGCTCAGGGTATTTCAGCTGTTAACTCACTCTAGCCTGTGCAGCAACCTCAGACTGCAGAATAAACAAAGACTCAACACCGGCTCAGTTCTGTCCCAACCCAACCTGGCAGTGGGGCTCTGTCACAACAGTATATATATATATATATATATATACACACATATACACATATATACACACACACACACACACACACACACACACACACACACACACACACACACACACACACACACACACACACACACACACACACACACACACACACACACACACACACACACACACACACACACACAAAGGCTCAGACAGACACAAACACACACACAACAGACAAACCTAAAATCACCCCAGAGGAAGCTGTGTTTGTGAGTGTGTGTGTGTGTGTGTGTGTGTGTGTGTGTGTGTGTGTGTGTGTGTGTGTGTGTGTGTGTGTGTGTGTGTGTGTGTGTGTGTGTGTGTGTGTGTGTGTGTGTGTGTGTGTGTGTGTGTTTGTGTGTGTCCGTCCGTCCATCCATCATCGGTGGACACTTGTGTAGCCAATAATTAAATGGCAATTAAATCTTATTTTTCATGGCTATACCGATAACTCTCCTAAATGCTGTCTGGTGCAGGTGACATGCCGATGTTTACAGGCCAAGTGCCTCCAAGAATATCTAAGTATCACAAGGAATATGAGAATCTTCACTGTGAAATATTCTCTAAACGTGTGCATATTAATATGTGTACAATGTGAATGCTTCCTATCCCTCTGTCTATCCAAACAGACTACGTAGAGGATTCCCTACAATACAACGCAGTGCAAAGTGCATGTTGAATCAGTTCAGCATGTCTGTCTAGTCTGACATGATTGTTGATATGTAGGCTACTGTATGTAGGGTGAACTCTCCAGAGAGAATAAAATATAGACTCAGCCCTTCAACTTTCTTCCATCTAAATCATTAACTATTTACAGTGGCAAGAAAAAGGTTTGTGAACCCTTTGGAATTACCTTGATTTTTGCTTAAACAACACACAAACAATTAGACGTTTTCATGTCTTTATTGAACGCACCGTGTAAACAACAAAAGTATGTGAACCCTTGGATTTAATAACTAGTTGATACTCCTTTGGCAGCAATAACCTCAACCAAACGTTTTCCGTAGTTGCTGATCAGACCTGCACAACGGTCAGGAGAAATTTTGGAAATGTTTACAAAACCGTTTCAGTTCAGCAATATTCTTGGGATGTCTGGTGTGAACCGCTCTCTTGAGGTCATGACACAGCATCTCAATCTCAATCAGGACTCTGACTTGGCCACTCCAGAAGGTGTATTTTTTTCTGTTGAAACCATTCTGCTGTTGATTTACTTCTGTGTTTTGGGTCGTTGTCCTGTGGCATCACCCAACTTCTGTTGAGCTTCAATTGGCGAACAGATAGCCTTACATTCTTCTGAAAAATGTCTTGATAAACTTGGGAATTCATTTTTCTGTCAGTGATAGCAAGCTGTCCAGGCCCTGAGGCAGCACCAAACCATGATGCTCCCTCCACCATACTTTACAGTTGGGATGAGGTTTTGATGTTGGTGTGCTGTGCCTTTTTTTCCAAACAACTGAACTTTAGTTTAATCTGTCCACAGAATATTTTACCAGTAGTGCTGTGGAACATCCAGGTGCTCTTTCGTGAACTTCAGACGTGCAGCAATGGGTTTTTTTGGACAGCAGTGGCTTCTTGTCATGTTCCTGACCTGTTTTCTGTTGTTTTGTATGTGTTTAGTTGGTCAGGGCGTGAGTTGGGGTGGGTATTCTATGTTGTGTGTCTAGTTCGTCTGTTTCTGTGTTCAGCCTAATATGGTTCTCAATCAGAGACAGCTGTCAATCGTTGTCCCTGATTGAGAATCATATAAAGGTGGCTTGTTTTGTGTTGGGGATTGTGGGTGGTTGTTTCCTGTCTCTGTGTTTGTGTTCTGCACCAGATAGGACTGTCTCGGCTTTCACGTTTGTTATTTTGTTATTTGTTAATGTTCATTGTTTATTGGTTAATTAAACATGTTGAACACTAACGGCGCTGCATTTTGGTCCTCTCCTTCATCCCAGGAAGAAAGCCGTTACAGAACCACCCACCAAACAAGGATCAAGCAGCGTGGCAACGGGCAGCAGCGACAGCAGCAGCGGTACCAGGAGGAATGGTCATGGGAGCAAATATTTAACGGAGAAGGACCCTGGGCTAAGGTTGGAGAAGATCGCCGCTCTCGGGAAGAGATGGAGGCAGCTAAAGCCCAGGAGCGGTGGTCTGAGGCAGCACGGAAGCGGGGCTGGAAGCCCGTGAAGAAACCCCAAAAATTTCTTGGGGGGGGGGCTAAAGGGTAGTGTGGCGACGGCAGGTAGGAAACCTGCGCTCACTTCCCATGCTTACCGTGGAGAGCAGGAGTACGGGCAGACACCGTGTTATGCGGAAGAGCGCACGGTGTCTCCTGTACGGGTGCATAGCCCGGTGCGGGTTATTCCACCTCCCCGCACTGGGCGGGCTAGAGTGAGCATTGAGCCAAGTGCCATGAAGCCGGCTCTACATATCTGGCCTCCAGTACGTCTCCTCGGGCCGGTGTACATGGCACCAGCCTTACGCATGGTGTCCCCGGTTCGCCAACACAGCCCAGTGCGGGTTATTCCACCTCCCCGCACTGGACGGGCTACGGGGAGCATGCAACCAGGTAAGGTTGGGCAGACTCAGTGCTCAAGGGAGCCAGTACGCCTGCACGGTCCGGTATATCCGGCGCTACCTTCCCGCCTCAGCCCAGTACCACCAGTGCCTACACCACGCACCAGGCTTCCAGTGCGTCTCCAGAGCCCTGTTCCTCCTCCACGCACTCTCCCTGTGGTGCGTGTCTCCAGCCCAGTACCACCAGTTCCGGCACCACGCACCAAGCTTCCTGTGCGTCTCCAGAGCCCTGTACGCACTGTGCCTTCTCCCCGCACTCGCCCTGAGGTGCGTGCCCTCAGCCCGGTACCACCAGTGCCGGTACCACGCACCAGGCCTATAGTGCGCATCGAGAGTCCAGTGTGCCCTGTTCCTGCTCCCCGCACTAGCCTTGAGGTGCGTGTCTCCAGTCCGGTACCACCAGTTCCGGCACCACGCACCAGGCCTACTGTGCGCCTCAGCGGGTCAGAGTCGGCCGTCTGCCCAACGCCGCCTGCACTGCTCGTCTGTCCAGCGCCGTCTGAACTGCCTGCACTGCTCGTCTGCTCAACGCCGCCTGCACTGCTCGTCTGTCCAGCGCCGTCTGAGCTGCCTGCCTGCCCAGCGCCGTCTGAACTGCCTGCACTGCTCGTCTGCTCAACGCCGCCTGCACTGCCTGCCTGCCCAGCACCATCTGAGCCATCCGTCTGCCCAGCACCATCTGAGCCATCCGTCTGCCCAGCGCCGTCTGAGCCATCCGTCTGCCCAGCGCCGTCTGAGCCATCCGTCTGCCCAGCGCCGTCTGAGCCATCCGTCTGCCCAGCGCCGTCTGAGCCATCCGTCTGCCCAGCGCCGTCTGAGCCATCCGTCTGCCCAGCGCCGTCTGAGCCATCCGTCTGCCCAGCGCCGTCTGAGCCATCCGTCTGCCCAGCGCCGTCTGAGCCATCCGTCTGCCCAGCGCCGTCTGAGCCATCCGTCTGCCCAGCGCCATCTGAGCCATCCGTCTGCCACGAGCCATTAGAGCCGTCCGTCAGTCAGGAGCTGCCAGAGCCGTCCGTCAGTCAGGAGCTGCCAGAGCCGCCAGCCAGTCAGGAGCTGCCAGAGCCGCCAGCCAGTCAGGAGCTGCCAGAGCCGCCAGCCAGTCAGGAGCTGCCAGAGCCGCCAGCCAGTCAGGAGCTGCCAGAGCCGCCAGCCAGTCAGGAGCTGCCAGAGCCGCCAGCCAGTCAGGAGCTGCCAGAGCCGCCAGCCAGTCAGGAGCTGCCAGAGCCGCCAGCCAGTCAGGAGCTGCCAGAGCCGCCAGCCAGTCAGGAGCTGCCAGAGACGCCAGCCAGTCAGGAGCTGCCAGAGACGCCAGCCAGTCAGGAGCTGCCAGAGACGCCAGCCAGTCAGGAGCTGCCCTCCAGTCATGAGCTGCCCTCCAGTCAGGAGCTGCCCTCCAGTCAGGAGCTGCCCTCCAGTCAGGAGCTGCCCTCCAGTCATGAGCTGCCCTCCAGTCATGAGCTGCCCTCCAGTCATGAGCTGCCCTCCAGTCATGAGCTGCCCTCCAGTCATGAGCTGCCCTCCAGTCATGAGCTGCCCTCCAGTCATGAGCTGCCCTCCAGTCATGAGCTGCCACCCAGTCATGAGCTGCCCTCCAGTCATGAGCTGCCCTCCAGTCATGAGCTGCCCTCCAGTCATGAGCTGCCCTCCAGTCATGAGCTGCCACCCAGTCCGGAGCTGCCACCCAGTCCGGAGCTGCCATTCAGTCCGGAGCTGCCATTTGTCCGGAGCGATTTCTCTGTCCTGAGCTGCCATTTGTCCGGAGCGATTTCTCTGTCCTGAGCTACCTCTCTGTCCTGAGCTACCTCTCTGTCCTGAGCTACCTCTCTGTCCTGAGCTACCTCTCTGTCCTGAGCTACCTCTCTGTCCTGAGTTGTCTCCTCTATTTAGGAGGGGTCTTGGTGAAGGTTCCTGGACCATGGTCGGGGGCGAGGGTCGCCACCCAAAGGACGCTAAGGAGGGGGACAAAGACAGTGGTGGAGTGGTGTCCTCGTCCACCGCCGGAGCCGCCACCGCGGACAGATGCCCACCCAGACCCTCCCCTTGAGTTTTAGGGGTGCGCCCGGAGTTCGCACCTTGAGGGGGGGGTTCTGTCACGTTCCTGACCTGTTTTCTGTTGTTTTGTATGTGTTTAGTTGGTCAGGGCTTGAGTTGGGGTGGGTATTCTATGTTGTGTGTCTAGTTCGTCTGTTTCTGTGTTCAGCCTAATATGGTTCTCAATCAGAGACAGCTGTCAATCGTTGTCCCTGATTGAGAATCATATAAAGGTGGCTTGTTTTGTGTTGGGGATTGTGGGTGGTTGTTTCCTGTCTCTGTGTTTTGCACCAGATAGGACTGTCTCGGCTTTCACGTTTGTTATTTTGTTATTTGTTTGTTCATTGTTTATTGGTTAATTAAACATGTTGAACACTAACGGCGCTGCATTTTGGTCCTCTCCTTCATCCCAGGAAGAAAGCCGTTACACTTCTTCCGTGGTGTCCTCCCATGAACACCATTCTTGTTTAGTGTTTTCTGTATCGTAGACTCAAAGATGTCAGCATGTTCCAGATATTTCTGTTAGTCTTTAGCTGACACTCTAGGATACTTCTTAACCTCATTGAGCATTCTGCGCTGTGCTCTTGGGGTCATCTTTGTAGGACGGCCACTCCTAGGGAGAGTAGAAACAGCTGATCTTTCCCCATTTATAGATCATTTGTCTTACCGTGGATTGATGAACATCAAGGCTTTTAGAGATACTTTTGTAACCCTTTCCAGCTTTATGCAAGTCAACAATTCTTAATCTTAGGTCTTCTGAGATCTCTTTTGTTCGAGGCATGGTTCACATCAGGCAATGCTTCTTGTGAATAGCAAACTCACATTTTGTGAGTGTTTTTTATGGGGCAAGGCAGCTCTAACCAAAATCTACAATCTCCTCTCATTGACTGGACTCCAGGTTAGCTCCTGACTCCAATTAGCTTTTGGAGAAGTCATTAGCCTATAGGGGGTTCACATACTTTTTACAACCTACACTGTGAATGTTTAAATGACGTATTCAATATAGACAAGAACAACACAATCATTTGTGTGTTATTAATTTAAGCGCACTGTGTTTGTCTATTGTTGTGACTTAGATGAAGATCAGATCAAATTGATGACCAATTTTGCAGAAATCCAGGTAATTCCAAAGGGTTCAGATACTTTTTCTCGCCACTGTATGTTCCTAGATAATTGAGAGGTTGACCCTCACAGGGGAAAGGTAACAATGAAATACAAAGAAATCACCAGAAACATATTAATCATAAACTAGGGGCATTTACCTCAAGGTAAGCGATTCTACGTCTACTACAACAATGACTTGGAGGTTGAACTAAATTGAATTTCCACAACTACAAATGGCTAGTCGGAAATACACTTCAGGGAATTTCTGAGAAATAGTTTAATGGAAATAAGTTGCTGCTAATACAGTGTGTGTGTGTGTGTCCCAGCCCAGTGGTACAGCTGAGGTAATCACAGGGAGGTTAACGAGTCTGACTCTTCTAATTAGCTGTGAGTCATACAATGTGACCGTCTGTGGGCTCTAGCGGTCACGCCTCAAGACATTTTCCTTTGTGGAAAACGGTAAATATTGGAATAATATGTTTATGTTCAATTAGCATATGCCCTTTTCGCTTGAGTCGCCATGCCTATTGTGGCGCTTGTCTGTGTAAAGAGTTACCGTTTAACTTTCTGTGCACTGATGCACTGGGGGAGCGTAAGGCAAATGGTTAGTTGACCCCTTGTATCTAGGAAACCATACACAAAATGAATCATGTGACCAAATATTTAGAGAGAGGTCATCATGGAGTCTGTGAAGGAATAAACCACATGGGAAAATGGGTAAGCAGGTTAGATTAAAAAAACGATTTCCACAAAGTCAAATGAATGTATTGTTATAGGTGTCATTGACGCTTGTATCTAAACCAAAGCAGATTATTTTAACCTTGTTTTATACATCACTTGGGGTCTCTATAAGCTACAACATGAGGTCCTAAACCTAGCATGAAATCACATCCCAGCTGTGTGGGTTAATAGTGTCAAAATGTTGGCCATGGCGTAAGTTGAGTCAAAGGTCACGGAGTAAGTTGAGCCAATGGCTACCATACCCCATACAAATTATTATTACATTATGTCAGTTTTATGTGTGATGCATATGAACAAACATAAGCAGGGGTCTAGCTCCCCTTCAGGTTCTTGATAGACCAGCCAAGGAAGTGACAGAAGGGAAGAAGTCCATTTGAGCAGCAGCAAGAGATGATAATAATTAACTGAATGACACTGAAGAGGTGCATTGACAAAAAAGAAAACGGACATGAGAATATGAGAATCTTCACTGTGAAATATTCTCTAAACGTGTGCATTTTAAAATCTGTACAATGGTTACCAAAACCTGCGGGCTCTCCTTCACCACAGCCAACATGAGTAAAACATTTAAACGTGTTAACCCTCGCAAGGCTGCCGGCCCAGACGGCATCCATAGCCACGTCCTCAGAGCATGCGCAGACCAGCTGGCTGGTGTGTTTACAGACATATTCAATCAATCCCTATCCCAGTCTGCTGTTCCCAAATGCTTCAAGAGGGCCACCATTGTTCCTGTTCCCAAGAAAGCTAAGGTAACTGAGCTAAACGACTATCGCCCCGTAGCACTCACTTCCGTCATCATGAAGTGCTTTGACAGACTAGTCAAGGATCATATCACCTCCACCCTACCTGACACCCTAGACCCACTCGAATTTGCTTACCGCCCCAATAGGTCCACAGACGACGCAATCGCAATCACACTGCCCTAACCCATATGAACAAGAGGAATACCTATGTAAGAATGCTGTTCATCGATTACAGCTCAGCATTTAACACCATAGTACCCTCCAAACTCGTCATTAAGCTTGAGACCCTGGGTCTCGACCCCGCCCTGTGCAACTGGTTCCTGGACTTTCTGACGGGCCGCCCCCCAGGTGGTGAGGGTAGGAAACAACATCTCCACCCCGCTGATCCTCATCACTGGGGCCCCACAAGGGTGCGTTCTCAGTCCTCTCCTGTACTCCCTGTTCACCCATGACTGCATGGCCATGCACGCCTCCAACTCAATCATCAAGTTTGCAGACGACACTACAGTGGTAGGCTTGATTACCAACAACGATGAGACGGCCTACAAGGAGGAGGTGAGGGCCCTCGGAGTGTGGTGTCAGGAAAATAACCTCACACTCAATGTCAACAAAACAAAGGAGATGATCGTGGACTTCACGAAACAGCAGAGGGAGCACCTCCCTATCCACATCGACGGAACAGTAGTGGAGAAAGTGGAAAGTTTTAAGTTCCTCGGCGTACACATCACGGACAAACTGAAATGGTCCACCCACACAGACAGCATGGTGAAAAAGGCACAACAGCGCCTCTCAGGAGGCTGAAGAATTTGGCTTGTCACCATAAACACTCCGCCCACAACCGTAAGGCTCTCCAGAGGGTAATTGTAACGGTAGTCATATTCCTCCTCCTCGGACGAGGAGAGACGAGAAGGATCGGACCAATACACGGAGTGGTTAGTGCTCATGATGATTTAATAAAACGAAACTGAACACTGAACACTGAAAATACAAAAACAAATAAACGAAGAGCAGAAAACCGATACAGTACCGTGTGGTGAAAAACACAAACACGGAAACAAACACCCACAAAACACACGTGAAACCCAGTCTGCCTAAGTATGATTCTCAATCAGGGACAACGATTGACAGCTGCCTCTGATTGAGAATCATACCAGGCCGAACACAAAAATCCCAACATAGAAAATCAACCATAGACAAACCCACCCAACTCACGCCCTGACCAACTAAAATAAATACAAGACAAAGGAAAACAGGTCAGGAACGTGACAGTAATGAGGTCTGCACAACGCATCACCGGGGGCAAACTACCTGCCCTCCAGGACACCTACACCAACCGATGTCACAGGAAGGCCAAAAAAATCATCAAGGACAACAACCACCCGAGCCACTGCCTGTTCACCCCGCCATCATCCAGAAGGCGAGGTCAGTACAGGTGCATCAAAGCTGGGACCGAGAGACTGAAAAACAGCTTCTATCTCAAGGCCATCAGACTTGGCTGTTAAACAGCCATCACTAACATTGAGTGGCTGCTGCCAACATACTGACTCAAATCTCTAGCCACTTTAATAATTCAAAATTGGATGTAATAAATGTATCACTAGTCACTTTAACTTCTTTGGGGTAGGGGGCAGTATTATATAATGTTTACATACCCTACATTACTCATCTCATATGTATATAATGTACTCTATACCATCTACTACATCTTGCCTATGCCATTCGGCCATCGCTCATCCATATATTTATATGTACATATTCTTATTCATTCCTTTACACTTGTGTGTGTATAAGGTAGTTGTTGTGAAATTGTTTGATTACTTGTTAGATATTAATGCACGGTCGTAACTAGAAGCACAAGCATTTCGCTACACTCGCATTAACATCTGCTAACCATGTGTATGTGATCAATAAAATGTGATTTGATTTGATAGTTTTCACGCTGTACTGTCATTTGCAGATGGCTACAGAAGCCTATAGTTTGATCGTCCAAATTTCAGCCATGCAAGGTTATAAGGCCAGCATTTCATAAACTTCACTGTGGAAAAGGTGAAATGTTGATATGCTTCTGTTTGCTGCCTCATGACTGGTTTCTCATGTCTCCAGCGATCATGAGGTAAAATATATATATTTTGAACGGTCATTTATATTTACAATCCCCTTATCCAAACGGCTTACTCTTATCAATGTGTAAATGACACTGCATGGAGAAGGGTGTTGTTATAAAACATGAAGTCGATGTGGAACCAACAGGTTGCTCCACCTTATTCATTGTTTCATTGCATGTAAAGGTGGTGGAATTATGAGAGAATTAAGTCAAGGTCAGAATACATCTGTAAACACCTCAGCCACAACTTCATTTCTTTGATCTCCAAGTCACGCCCTGACCTGAGATATCTCTGTTTTCTATATATTTTGGTTAGGTCAGGGTGTGACTAGGGTGGGTACGCTAGTTTTGTATGTCTAGGGTTTTTGTATGTCATGGGGTGTTGAATGTCTAGGGGTTTTGTATGTCTATGTTGGCCTGATATGGTTCCCAATCAGAGACAGCTGTTTGTTGTTAGGTGAGTTTCAGTTGATTAAAATGATGTGGAACTCTACTCACGCTGCGCCCTGGTCTCCTCTTTACGACGAACGTGACACTCCACCCCAAACTAATAGTGGGTTAATAGCATGCTATTCTCATGTTTAAGTTCAAGGTCAGAATACGCATAGAGAGAAAAGTGCACAGAAAAAGGGAATAACTCACTGGGCACAGAGGTCAGTTCAACGTCTAGTTTTGATTTACATTTGGTTGAGTTGTCAACTAGTGTGAAATCAAAGTGAAATCAATACAATTATCTCCATGTCATTGGATTTAGGTTAACAGTTGGGTGAAAAAAATACGAAATCCCTTAAGTTGATGACTTGTTGCAAATCAAATCCCTTTTCTCCGTTGATTCAACATCCTCACATTGAACTTTGTGGTTGAAATGACTGTGGAAAAAACTTTTCCCAGTGTGTATGTTCCATTTACACCCGCTTTACCCGGGGCGGAATTCCCCTCTAACTATTTATGTTCCTAGATAGTTGAGAGGTTGACCCTCTCAGGAACAAGGTAACAATGATATACCAAGAAGTCACCAGAAACCAAGGAAACATTAATCATGAGGGCCAGTACCTCAAGGTAAACCACTCTACGCTTGCTGCCCTTCTCTACAATGACTTAGAGGTTGATCCTTCTATACAATGACTTAGAGGTTGATCCTTCTCAACAATGACTTAGAGGTTGATCCTTCTCTACAATGACTTAGAGGTTGATCCTTCTCTACAATGACTTAGAGGTTGATCCTTCTCTACAATGACTTAGAGGTTGATCCTTCTCTACAATGACTTAGAGGTTGATCCTTCTCTACAATGACTTAGAGGTTGATCCTTCTCTACAATGACTTAGAGGTTGATCCTTCTCTACAATGACTTAGAGGTTGATCCTTCTCAACAATGACTTAGAGGTTGATCCTTCTCTACAATGACTTAGAGGTTGATCCTTCTCTACAATGACTTAGAGGTTGATCCTTCTCTACAATGACTTAGAGGTTGATCCTTCTCTACAATGACTTAGAGGTTGATCCTTCTCTACAATGACTTAGAGGTTGATCCTTCTCTACAATGACTTAGAGGTTGATCCTTCTCTACAATGACTTAGAGGTTGATCCTTCTCTACAATGACTTAGAGGTTGATCCTTCTATACAATGACTTAGAGGTTGATCCTTCTCTACAATGACTTAGAGGTTGATCCTTCTCTACAATGACTTAGAGGTTGATCCTTCTCTACAATGACTTAGAGGTTGATCCTTCTCTACAATGACTTAGAGGTTGATCCTTCTCTACAATGACTTAGAGGTTGATCCTTCTCTACAATGACTTAGAGGTTGATCCTTCTCTACAATGACTTAGAGGTTGATCCTTCTCTACAATGACTTAGAGGTTGATCCTTCTCTACAATGACTTAGAGGTTGATCCTTCTCTACAATGACTTAGAGGTTGATCCTTCTCTACAATGACTTAGAGGTTGATCCTTCTCAACAATGACTTAGAGGTTGATCCTTCTCTACAATGACTTAGAGGTTGATCCTTCTCTACAATGACTTAGAGGTTGATCCTTCTCTACAATGACTTAGAGGTTGATCCTTCTCTACAATGACTTAGAGGTTGATCCTTCTCTACAATGACTTAGAGGTTGATCCTTCTCTACAATGACTTAGAGGTTGATCCTTCTCTACAATGACTTAGAGGTTGATCCAAAAGGGGAAATGCAATAAATACACAGAAAATACCAGGAAACCCAGGAAATATGAATAATATCCCAAATTGGCCCTGGAGTCATCATGCTAAGTGTGGGAAGTATGAGTGTGAGAAATGTAGGCTAAGACTGGCACAGCACCTGAACAGGAAATGACTCAGAGTACAATGGACTGCATGAAGAGATTCTCAAAATAATGTTGTGCTTTTAAATGAATTCCCACAACTACGTGTGCGTGTGCGTGCGTGCGTGTGTGTGATTGTTTCAGCAGCGCTGGAGGCTGACTCCTGGTGCTCACTCCACATACACACACACGCATGCACATGCACACGCACACACATTGCAAATACAGTCTCATGCAAAGGCACACACTAAAATAAATGACTCCATCAATAACCATAATGTGATGATTCTCCTATCTCACAGTTTCAATGACAACATTGCAACCACAACCTTGAACCAATGAACAATGACCCACAAATAGCAGTTATATAGACTGGGGGGGTTCTGATGGCAATCCCTGTGTTTGTCTGTCAGATTGTAGGAGGTGTATGTTGCCGAAACCATTTTCCAGGAAGTGACCATTAAAAACAGATGGGTCATTGGGGAAAAGCCCCTGTGGGGGGGAAAGTCATCCGTCTGGCTCTAAGGTGACACGCAGGTATGGGGAGGAGTGATGAGACGGGGTGGAACGATGACGTTTGGCACTGGTGGGCACGGGGTAAAATGATCCACCTGTTTCCACCTTTGTCTCTGGTTCTGACTAAAAGTGGGCGCCTACTGGGAATGTAATTGTATCTCAGAGGACGATGCAGACTGAATGTCAAGTCATAGAGAGAGCCACACACTTGGCTGAGATAAACAGTCAGTAGTCTCGGTAACACAGAACGAAATTTGGTCAGATGCTCGATACCATTTTTGTTAAGTAGTCTGTCCCTGAGAGACTACACTGTCAGTAGTCTATTCCTAGCCATCTACATCTACTCCTAGCCATCTACATCTACTCCTAGCCATCTACATCTACATCTACTCCTAGCCATCTACATCTACTCCTAGCCATCTACATCCATCTACATCTACTCCTAGCCATCTACATCTACTCCTAGCCATCTACATCTACTCCTAGCCATCTACATCTACTCTTAGCCATCTACATCTACTCCTAGCCATCTACATCTACTCCTAGCCATCTACATCTACTCCTAGCCATCTTTGTTCATTGAAACTGTTTATACACTGATTACAGCTTCATTAGTTGAGAGAGAGAGAGACAGAGAGACAGAGACAGAGACAGAGACAGAGAGAGACAGAGAGAGAGAGAGAGAGAGAGAGAGACAGAGAGAGAGACAGAGAGAGAGACAGAGACAGAGACAGAGACAGAGAGAGACAGAGAGACAGAGAGACAGAGAGAGACAGAGAGAGACAAAGCAAAAGACAGAGAGAGAGACAAAGCAAAAGACAGAGAGAGAGACAAAGCAAAAGACAGAGAGAGAGAAAGAGCAAGAGACAGAGAGAGAGAGAGAGAGAAAGAGAGAGAGAGAGAGAGAGAGAGAGAGAGAGAGAGAGAGAGAGAAAGAGTGAGAGACAGAGAGAGAGACAGAGAGAGTGAGAGACAGAGAGAGAGAGAGAGTGAGAGTGAGAGTGAGAGTGAGAGACAGAGAGAGAGAGAGTGAGAGAACTGATAGATCAAATTTACAATTTCTGATCGTTTGACCTTTCAATATTCAACTAAATCAACGAGACAATATATTAATCCCAATGAAAATATGGCAATTAAATGCCCCCTTAAACTAGTCAATTGCAACTTGGGTATGTTGAGCCCCAAAATAAACAACAACAATATGAAGAACGCATGGACCGTATTTACACTGGGGCTCCAATCTTGTTTTAATTGGTGGATAAATATGCCACGAGCGCATCATAGCACCACACACACACACACACACACACACACACACACACACACACACACACACACACACACACACACACACACACACACACACACACACACACACACACACACACACACACACACACACACACACACACACACACACACACACACACACAGCTACCCCACTGTTAGTGACATATCCACGTACTCCTACCCCTGCAACGACTATATGACAGAAGTAAATAAAAAACATTTACAGACATACAGTACGTGAATGCGTTACATGCCACACACACAACATGCAGACAGACACAGTCAATGACATATTTTCACTTTATCTCTCTAACACTCTCTCTCACACACACACGCTCACTCAAATACACACACACACACACACAACACCATGGGGGAGAGGCAGCAAACCTCATAAAGGTCATCCTTACACACCTTCTGCAGCAGGCTGAGTAACATATCACACATACACAAACATGCGCACACACACACTCACACATACACACACATGCATGGCTAGAGCCTTATTGAGAAATAAATGACACTTTTCAACCACTGATCCCCTGAAATGAAATGGATTCTAAAACCCTTAACCAACTTGAAATATCACCACAACATGTTGTAATGGATGTGGAAGTAATGCAAGGTCCCTAGCAAGCCAAGAACCACTTTAACCAGCCCCAAACAGAAACGCTCTATCCACAGCTCGGGATGGACTGGTCATCTGGTGCCAGTATGGGCCTGTATGATGTCTTTGTGAGTGTTTTTTTGTTGCACAGAATGACTATTATTTGGCGAAGAATAGGGGTTTCAAGTTGTAAAAAAATGGGCCGGTGAGGTTCTTTGAGGGGAAAAAATGGGCCTGTGTGTTAGAAATGCCCGAGACGATTTTGGGTCCCAGTCCTCTCCTGTCCACAACCCTCACCAGGATACCCCCATTGGTATAGATGGCCAGGCTGCTATCAAGGCTATAGGGTCATTATAAACTGTGACTGCTGATAGAACCCTCTATAGAAAGCTGGACAGTATGATCACAGGCATGGGGGATTGGCATTACATGACTGGCACTGCAAGTGTCATATCAGCTGACATGCAATTATAGTAACATCAATACAATGACATTTTCCATGTGTGACATGTCATCACCTTTGAATAATAACAAAGGCCTATGAACAAACAGTCATTATTTGCAGAAGAGCTCTCGAGTGAAGGGGGGGCTCAATGTTTGCATTCTACAGTGGATTTGAAAAGTATTCAGACCTCTTCCCTTTTTCCACATTTTATTACGTTACAGCCTTGTTCTAAAATGGATTCAATAAATCCTCATTAATCTACACACAATACCCCATAATGACAAAGTGAAAACAGGTTTTTAGATTTTTATTGGCAAATTTATTACAAACAATAAATGGAAATACCTTATTTACATAAGTATTCAGGCCCTTTGCCATGACACTCAAAATTGAGCTCAGGTGCATCCTGTTTTCATTGATCATCCTTGAGATGTTTCTACAACTTGATTGGAGTCCACCTGTGGTAAATTCAATTGATTGGACGTGACTTGGAAAGGCACACACCTGTCTATATAAGGTGCCACAGTTTACAATGTATGTCAGAGTAAAAACCAAGCCATGAGGTCGAAGGAATTGTCCGTAGAGCTCCGAGACAGGATTGTGATGAGGCACAGATCTGGGGAAGGGTACCAAAATATTTTTGCAGCATTGAAGGTCCCCAAGAACACAATGGCTTCCATAATTCTTAAATGGAAGAAGTTCGGAACCACCAAGACTCTTCCTATAGCTGGCCGCCCGGCCAAACTGAGCAATCGGGGAAGATGGGCCTTGGTCAGGGAGGTGACCAAGAACCCAATTGTTACTCTGACAGAGCTCTAGAGTTCCTCTGTGGAGATGGGAGAACCTTCCAGAAGGACAAGCATCACTGCAGCATTCCACCAATCAGGCCTTTATGGTAGTGTGGCCAGACAGAAGCCATTCCTCAGTAAAAGGCACATGACAGCCCGCTTGGAGTTCGCCTAAAGGCACCTAAAGGATTCTCAGACCTTGAGAAACAAGATTCTCTGGTCTGATGAAACCAAGATTGAACTCTTTGGCCTGAATGCGAAGCGTCACATCTGGAGGATACCTGGCACCATCCCTACGGTGAAGAATGGTGGTGGCAGCATCATGATGTGGGTATGTTTTCCAGCACCAGGGACTGGGAGACTAGTCAGGATCGAGGGAAAGATGAACGGAGCAAAGTACAGAGAGATCCTTGATGAAAACCTGCTCCAGAGTGCTCAGGACCTCAGACTGGGGTGAAGGTTCTGTGAAAATAGCTGTGCAGCGATGCTCCCCATCCAACCTGACAGAGCTTGAGAGGATTTGCAGAGTAGAATGGGAGAAACTCCCCAAATACAGGTGTGCCAAGCTGGTAGCGTCATACCCAAGAAGACTCAAGAATGTAATTGTTGCCAAAGGTGCTATAAAATAACAAAGTACTGAGTAAAGGGTCTAAATACTTATGTGAATGTGATATTTCAGTTTTTTTTTTTTAAATTGGCAAACGTTTCTAAAAACCTGTTTATGCTTCGTCATTATGGAGTATTGTGTGTAGATTGATGAGGGGGAAAAATGATTTAATCCATAACAAAAGGTAGAAAAGGTGTCTGAATACATTCTGAAGGACCTGTACATGAGTTAGGTGCGCTTGTCTCTGACGTGTGTGTGTGTGTGTGTGCATGTATGTAACAGTGCCACGGCCATCGTCTCTCAACTGTCAGCACCACTTGCTCTCTGGTGCCACATCACTCTCTACCTGCCCGGTGGGTTCCCTGGGGTCAGCGGCCATTAATGTCTGTCCCTTGCACCTTGGCGGAGCGCAGCGCGTTGAGTGGGGAGAAGAAAATAAGTGTGGCAGACGCAAGCCGACCTTCCACCATCTGGTTGGACTAATGGGTGGGGGGGGGGGGTGAGCGCCCCCTTCTTCTCCTTTCCCCTGCCCTACTTCCTGTTTGTGTGTGTGTGCGCAAGATCGGCAGCTCCGGGATCCACACACACAATTCTGAGCTATCAACTGTGTCACCCAGCTAAAGTGGGGCTCTCCTTTCCATCACCTAAACTCAAGCTTAGATGTCTCTATTAACACGCCGTGACATCACACACGTTTCCATGGAGACAGCAGAACCCTTCACCCGAGAGAGAGAGAGAGAGCGAGAGCACGCGTTCTATTTGATAATGACTTGACTGTACATTGACTGTACACCGTGTCAAAACAACAGCTCCAAGGTCAGAATGATTGACAGGGAAAGTTGACCAATCATACGTGGCCTTGGATGATAGTGGCTGTGTCACTACAAACCAAACCCCACTTGGCCAGATAAAAGGGGACTTGGCTTTTATCAGCACAGCAGTGATCAAACGAGTTGGGAACATGGCAGCATAACCTTTTCCTGACTTTTTACTGGGGCCGTCTGGTTTGCCCAGTGGGCGGGTGTGTGTCGTCGTCCGGTGTCCTAAGCAGGACAGTGTGTGTCGTCATCCAGTGTCCTAGGTGGCACAGTGTGTGTCGTCATCCGGTATCCTAAGCAGGACAGTGTGTGTCGTCATCCGGTATCCTAAGCAGGACAGTGTGTGTGTATGTGTTTGTTGGGCTAACTGGTGTCCTAGGCAGGATTTTACAGTATGTGTATGGCTGTCTGTGTGTGCGTGTGTGTGAGACCATTCGGTGTGGCCAGCGGCTTGGCCTGTCCACCCCATGGCCCCTGGCAACCATGTATGTCTCAATGACAAGGTCACTGCCAAAGGTCGGTCTCTCTCGCTCTCTCTCTCCCCGTGGGGCTGAATGCCCTTGAAATTCCAATTGCAATGAATTCCCTGAATACGCCCAATACATGTTATTTTCCATAATATGTCCAGGTAAAAGAGACTGAACTCTATACTCTTCTGGAAGGTTGGTGACCTGTGGACTTCAGAGTCTTGGGAATTCCAAGACGGATATTCAAGAAACTCTGTGTTCACTCCTAATGGGCCCATCTGCAACACAATGAGTAGTCATGGCTTGACAATCATTGGACAACTATTTGCCTATACCTGCGGATTTCCCCTCGCTTTGTCCTGTCCTCACAGCAGAATAGGCTGGATAACCTCTGCTGCATCCAGATTGATATGAGAACTGGCTACGTCCTACGACACCCATTTGTACTTTCTGACTTAATAAGGAGATGCATTCCATTCTTTTCATTGGAGCAAAATGTCTTTCTTTCATGTGGCCAAGAGGGACTCGGAGCTGAAGATTACCAATCAACTCCTGATCCAAATATGTCATGGTTTTTCAGTTGAAGTGGAACGCACACACATGCATGCCGTCACATACGCGCAAACACAACTCTTAATGAGTTAGAAGTTCAAAAGCGACGTTTCCAAATCCTTTCAGAGCTAAATCTAATCAGTCCCCTGGCTTGTTGCCTATGTCTTTAGTATAGAGACAAGCAGACACACTTCACTGTAAATACTACAGTGTTCTAGTCATGTCTGCAACACTACAGTAAATACTCCAGTAAAGTCTGCAAAAACACTACAGTGAATACTATAGTATTTAACCATAGTATACTATAGTATACTATAGTACTTTTCATGTGGGTTGATGTGTTGAAGATAGATATTGCTTTCAACCACACAAACGGCAGCCTTGACTGTCTGTCCCCTCCACCCACCAGGGTGAAAGTGTTGACCATTAGTCTTGGCGGCCACAGGGCGATGTGTAGATTGGTAGTAGTGAACTGTCGGGCCACACAGGTGACAAGGGGAGGCAGAGCTGCTATAAAACACAGGGTGAAACCAATGTGTCACTCTCACTCGGCCAAAGAGGAAGAAATTATTAATTTCCTTCAGACAAGTCCCTCACTCCACAACCCAGCCAGCAAGCCAGACATTGAGGATGTTGCCACCATAGCTGTGTGTAACCCGAGACGTTGGTCCCTGCCCGCTGCCTGCCTACCACCGTCAGTTTGAAAAAACTCAAGTGTGTGCCCCTCGCTAGGACAGATCCCACACGCCGCCGTCTAAAAGCAGACAGTCGATAATCAACGCCTCAGTGTCTGCGTCACTTCTCACATTGACCGGAGAACAACCAAGACCGGTCTTGACCGGTTGTGGCTCTGTTGATAAGGCTTTGGCGACACCCTGTGACAACTTTTGGTATGACACCTAACATGTTGAGGGACGGGAAGAAAAGCATGTGAGAGGGAGCACCTGTTTAGGTTGTATGCTTGGGCCAAAAGCAGTGGGGTACAGTAAGGGTGGAGGATAGGGCAAGCTGTTAACTGTAGAGATATTTACTGTTTGTAAAGATGAGGGGAACGGCCGCTGAAACACTTTCTCCGCACCCCTCGGCCATTATATTATATGACCATGCATGTAAATCTCTACTTCCATTCCAATTGAGACACTGCGTTCCGTCACGGCCTCTCTCTCGCATGATAAAATAATCACCCACTGTAACAGACTGAATGTATGTACGCTAATAGTGGCCCTTAATTAACACGTGGAGAAGAATTATGCAACAGACAAACCTCCACGCCACCCCTGCACCCTGTGCTATTTATGGCAGCTGACAGATCTGTGGCTAACGACAACCTCATCCTTCTCGACATTGGACAAGCAGTTCCACCTAGTGGATGTAAAAATAGTTTCCTCATAGAGTGTAATGTCATACTCCTGATGAGCTGGCAAATCAGCGGTCTAGAGGAGAATGAGTTGGCCAATCAGCAGTCTAGAGGATGAGCTGGCCAATCTACCCCCATGAATAGTATCACCACACTGTTGGAGCTAAAAACAAACACATTTCGTTGCACCTGCAAATATGTTTACTGACCAATAAAATGGGATGTGTCTGCTGATACCACTCTTATTATACTCTTACCATACTGCTCAATGTATTTATACACCTGCCCCCATCCCCAATACACATGTTGGACTATAAATTGTGCCTTCCTGTATTATACTTATGCCAAAATTCTTTATTCTATTCCATTTACTTTATGTTTGTATTGTTATCTTGTAGTATTTCTTATTGTTCTTGCATTGTTGAGGAACCTGTAAGCATTTTGATGGATGATGTATTCCATGCCCATATATGCCATTTGTTTTGTTCATGAAAAACTCAAGACCTTGATTTGACTGGCATCCACCCACACACCATTCGGTTGTTGGAGTACGCCCACACCATTCGGTTGTTGGAGTACGCCCACACCATTCGGTTGTTGGAGTACGCCCACACCATTCGGTTGTTGGAGTACGCCCACACCATTCGGTTGTTGGAGTACGCCCACACCATTCGGTTGTTGGAGTACGCCCACACCATTCGGTTGTTGGAGTACGCCCACACCATTCGGTTGTTGGAGTACGCCCACACCATTCGGTTGTTGGAGTACGCCCACACCATTCTGTTGTTGGAGTACGCCCACACCATTCTGTTGTTGGAGTACGCCCACACATTCGGTTGTTGGAGTACGCCCACACCATTCTGTTGTTGGAGTACGCCCACACCATTCTGTTGTTGGAGTACGCCCATACATTCGGTTGTTGGAGTACGCCCACACTATTCGGTTGTTGGAGTACGCCCACACCATTCTGTTGTTGGAGTACGCCCACACCATTCGGTTGTTGGAGTACGCCCACACCATTCTGTTGTTGGAGTACGCCCACACCATTCGGTTGTTGGAGTACGCCCACACCATTCTGTTGTTGGAGTACGCCCACACCATTCTGTTGTTGGAGTACGCCCACACATTCGGTTGTTGGAGTACGCCCACACTATTCGGTTGTTGGAGTACGCCCACACCATTCTGTTGTTGGAGTACGCCCACACATTCGGTTGTTGGAGTACGCCCACACCATTCTGTTGTTGGAGTACGCCCACACCATTCGGTTGTTGGAGTACGCCCACACATTCGGTTGTTGGAGTACGCCCACACCATTCGGTTGTTGGAGTACGCCCACACCATTCGGTTGTTGGAGTACGCCCACACCATTCTGTTGTTGGAGTACGCCCACACCATTCTGTTGTTGGAGTACGCCCACACATTCGGTTGTTGGAGTACGCCCACACTATTCGGTTGTTGGAGTACGCCCACACTATTCGGTTGTTGGAGTACGCCCACACCATTCTGTTGTTGGAGTACGCCCACACATTCGGTTGTTGGAGTACGCCCACACCATTCTGTTGTTGGAGTACGCCCACACATTCGGTTGTTGGAGTACGCCCACACCATTCGGTTGTTGGAGTACGCCCACACTATTCCAATACAGAAAAACTTCCTTTTTACATACTTAATTACCATTTTTGGAAGGAAAATAATTTCACTCATATTGTAAGTAATTATAGGTCATATTATGTAGATATCTGAAAACATTGAACAGTTACTTTAAAAGCATTGCTAGTGAGGTTGTCAATGTCAACATTCAATCACTGGCAAATTAAACTAGCCTGTTACCAGAACTCGATCAGTGACTTGGTTAGAAGATGTATTGTCTGTAATGTTTCTACATCTGTATGGTAAACCAAAATAATTGGATTGGATGAGGTATGTGCAAACTAGAGCAAGTTTCCAATAATTTCCTTTCAAATCAGTGAAGTGAACACAGTTCAGGAGAAAGGAGAGCTTGAGATGCACCGCTGCTCAGTGGGAACCAACAAGACTTGGCAGTACAAGGACTTTGCCCAATATGTTCAAATATTACATTTGTATAGTGCTTTTTGTAGAATCTCAAAGCACTTCAAGAGCAAAAAAAAACATACAAGCAATATCATTAAAGGTGAAACAATAGAGGCTTTGAAAGCTGCATCCTCCAAAGATGGAGAGGGTCAGTTCATGGCTTGAGGTAGACAGAGGATGGTAGATGGTGATTGAGTCTGCTGAGAAAAAAACTGATCGCTCCCACGCACTAGGCTAACCTGGTCACAGAGCATTTTGTATTATTCTGTACATAAATCTGAGACACACCATTTAGTACATGTAACTTTTTGTAAGGTACAGTACGTATTAATTTGTGGATGTACATACCCCTTTGTATGACATGTCACAAATTACAATTCATGTTACGAATTTGCAGAAACTTACAAATTCTAGCTAGGTGGCTATCAGCTAGGGGTTAAAATTAGGCGTTAGGTTAAGCGGTTATGGTTAGCTAACATGCTAAGCAGCTAAAAATGTAAAGTAGTTGAAAAGTTGCTAATTAACTAAAATGCTAAAGTTGTCCGTGAGATTCAAACTCACCTTTGGGTTGCTAGACATTTGCGAGATACATACACCTTTCGTTTTAGCCTTAAGTAACATATCCTAATTTGAATGTCCTGGAATTTCTTGACTGTTACATCTAGTCCAGGAGACCAGGCTGACTAATCCAATGTAATCTTACTCCATACTCGCAGAAAAGGATTCCAGGACAACCTTCTCCCACTGGCTGTTTTAAAGTATCTGTCCTACTACACCAAAAGGCTTTCCAGTCATCCATGAAGGGAAGAGCATGTCTGTTCTCAACCCTAACTGAAGGACTATAATAAAAGGCTGCCAGACATGTGGAAAATCTCAATTGCATACACCTCTCGTCCTCCCTCGTCTCCTTCTCAAAACCCATTGGATGAGAAAGCCAGAGGTCCCTCCCCTCTGACCTTCAATAGACTTGAGACTGCAATTGAGATCTTCCCATGGTGGTGGAGTCTTTCTGGAATCTCTAACCAGAGTAAAACACAGAGGGCGTGTAAATACGTGTATGAGGGGGGAGATTAAATTTGTAGGCTAGCAGTAGTTTTTGTTTAGGGAATAGTTTCTTACTCTCCTTTGTGAAAGGAAATACAGGGAGTTCTCATACGAGGTTGTTACCATCTTGTCATTGTCCTAATGGAGGCACCTTTATCATGGGTGAGCACTGACACCTAAACCGTCCATTCAAATTCCCTCAGAGCTCTATAAAGCAGGGATGGGAAACAAAAATCTGAACTCATGAGGGCCACAGTAGCTTGCAGGTCTGGGATTAAACTAATTTTGCCATTGGGCAGAGAAAAGAGGTTTACAGATATTTTCATGCAAATCTAAACATTGACAGGGAGATGTTGGCAGTAATAACAGCAGAGTGACTTAAGACTATTAATGGGGGCCCACGGTCAGTAATCCAACAGTGATTACTAGATGTTTAGATTGCTGGCTAGACTTAATCCCCCCAAAAGTTCTGACATGAGCGACCAACAAGAAAACTGCTGATGCAAAACCAAATTGCACCATGTGTATTCTACCTCACCTGTAAATTGAGACAGTAAACATTTCTGGCCACGTTACTTTAGTTGAAATACCAACATGTGAAAGCAGAGTGACACTAAAGATCTTCAAAGTACAGAAAACAATTTAACAAAACAAAGTGGCAACAGGTACTTTTATTCACAAGAGCATTTAACTAGGAAGTTGGGATTTCTCAACATGTCCAGACACATACAACACATTTACATCGATGTCATTGGCGACAAGTTTAAACAAACATTTACATTAAGTAATCAAAAAAATGATGTAATGTCTTTCCTATGGGTAACAAATAACTGTAATGCGTGAATATTACCCAAACTTGCATTTGGTAACATGATTGCTAATCAAGTCAGTATCACCCATTAAGTGTACATTAGAACTGCAACACTACATGTGAGGTGGACTTGAAACCTTACTTCCTTCCTCAGTCATCCGCACGTGTCCATCGATCTGGCAACAGCCGAGCTGATTGCAGTCAGGTAGGAGGCAAGTAGAAGGAGTGACCTGAAAAAGGCTCGCACAAGAGTAAATACAGCAGATGGCTGTGAACACATCTGGGTACTGTGAATACAACCAAGTCGACCAAAGGCAAATTACTCCATATCGCAGATGAGACTACACCTGTAGTGATGTCAATGAAATGCAACCAAATGTCAAATTGCACCATAGAACGTTGAACCTGAATGACTGCACTACCTGCCACGTTTACCTGTTGGTGACGCAGGTTTACCTGGGATACCTTAGCGGTTGACTCAACTTCACCGGAAGCGACGCTGCGAGCGAGCGCCCTCTACTGACAGGCAGCGTCCGGTGCGTCGCTGTGAGGACAAGGAAAGCCCAAAATGTAACATGATTGTGCAATAGACCATAGTCAAATGAAATTCAAAATACATTTGTTAACGTTAAATTTAAAAACGTTCAAAAAATAAAATTGACAGGCAGTAATTACCTAGGGTCTTATTTATAATACACATCTTATTTACAATAACCTTATGCACACCTTGGTTTGCGAGGTTTAGAGTCAATGGACTGGTCAGCTCTGCCACAGACTGGTTCAAGCCTGATCAACATGATCCAAAATGGAGATACATTTCGTCGAAGTCCCTCTGTTGAAAATCAAGAGAACTTTCACACGCGCTCCTGGGTGAAAGAGAGGCGCTAGAAACAAATGAAACTGCGTGCGACTTGAACTGGTTGGAACTGGTGTCGATGTGCATGTCGTCGTATACAATGTCCATCAGATACTGTGTTGTATTCGTTGGCGCCATTGCGCCTAGTGGTCGTGTAATTCTGCCGATATTTTCGGTCTCCATATACGTCATCTCTTCGCCGTTGTCGGTCAAAAGTTGTTCCTGGTTGACCAGTTTAGTGAGTAACGTTACCTTCTTCTGTTCGCAACGAATGTATTTTTTGAGAGTGGCTTTGACAAGGTTGGTGCGCCACCGTTTCAGGCCTTCCTTGGAACTCAAATGGAGAAGTTTCCTCAGTCTGCACTTTGAAAGTTTACCAGATCGTCTGGAGTAGCCAGGTTTCAGTACTTTGAATTCCACTTTAGTTTCCATGCTGTCCAAGCACATTTCACAAAATGTTAAAAAATAAATCGTGTCTGAGTTAGCCGTTTGTAATATCAACTCAGCCAGCTAGATCATTCACAACTATACAACTGGATAAATTCAACTGAATCCAAATAAAATGTTCGAGGATAAAAAGTCAATGCACTTAACGTTACAATGATGCGTTTTACGACCAAAAATGTCGTCAAAAGATTAATAGATAAAAAGCCAAAATCAACCTCCCCGTAGTATCGCAAAATGGAATGAGCAGTAAAACGTTGATAGCACATTGCTATCTTCTGAAAAGGAAGTTCCCATGATCCTTTGGAGTAAAAATATCTTCTTCTATGAGGTTTAACGGCGGTTGGCATCCAATTTGTTGCATTACCGCCACCTACTAGACTGGAGTACAACTCCCTTATACTTTGCTTGAAAAATGCAAATGTACTAAATAAACACCCTACCTTCGAACACTACACTCACTAATTTCAAAGTTATATAAAATAAAATTAACACCACCCTACTCCACTAATTAAATGTATTTATTCCTACCTCATGCCATCATCCTGAAAGGATGTGACGCCACCCTGTCTGCGTCACATCAAACGACGAGCATCACATACACCGGGAATCTCTGCCCTCAGCTGGTCAACTTTTATATTTACTGCTACCCCAGTTATCACTCCTTTTATTGGTGACCTTTTCTTGAGAGCAAAACAATTCACGTTCCTTTCCCCCATTTGTTTTACTCCAAGTGCCTTCTTCCTCTGACCAACAGAAACACAAACAATTATCACTAGACCACTTTTGGTTACCCTCACCGATTCCACATTACCCAACTCTTTTTTTCACATACCGTGAAACCACAAATGAATCAGCCAAAAGGCAAGAGTCCACTTTATCCATAAACTTCACTCCTACTGTCACAGACTCATCTCTTTTCTTACCCTCCGTGCATACCTCGGTCTCCGATAACTTCACCACACCTACCAACTCCGATACTTCACCCTCATTCACTTCCATTTCTCCTCCTGTCTTCAGCTCCCTCTGCTTACACTTTCTATCATTCTTATTTAACAAACCATCTACTTTTTTCCACCATTTTTATCCGACTCAAGCTCACCCTCTTCTTCCCTCTCTCTTAGACCTCCTCTCCCTCTCTTTTTCCCTCCATTCCTCCTCCATTTTCCAAGTATACGTCTCCTTATGGTAATACTGCACTACTCCTGACAACCATCTTGATCTTGCTTTCTCTAGGGACTCCCTTTCCGCTCGGAGTAAAAACAGTCGACTTCTCTGTAATGTAAAATGTATTATTAGCGCAACCTATTCAGGGTCGTCACTAGTCACCACAGCCACAAAGTCATACACCTAGTGTATTTCTACAATTTCTCTTCTTAAAATGTGATGTAAAACCTAACCGTAATCACACTGCTAACCGTATGCCTAACCTTAAATGAAGTACCATGCTCAGATTCCTAATGACGTCTCAGATTTCATTATTTGCAAACAGGGACAGTTTCGTTGCAAACAAGACACACCGATTTGGCATTGGAGAAATAAACTAAGTAAAAAAAGAAATGTCCCTTTTTCAGGACCCTGTCTTTCAAATATAATTCGTAAAAATCCAAATAACTTCACAGATCTTCATTGTAAAGGGTTTAAACACTGCTTCCCATGCTCGTTCAATGAACCATAAACAACTATGGTTGTGGAACGGTTGTTAAGACACTAACAGCTTACAGACGGTAGGCAATTAAGGTCACAGTTATGAAAATTTTGGAAACTAAAGAGGCCTTCCTACTGACTCTGAAAAACACCAAAAGAAAGAACCCCGGGGTCCCTGCTCATCTGCGTGAACGTGCCTTAGGCATGCTGCAAGGAGGCATGAGGACTGCAGATGTGGCCAGGGCAATAAATTGCAATGTCCGTACTGTGAGACGCCTAAGACAGTGCTACAGGGAGACAGGATGGACAGCCGATCGTCCTGGCAGTGGCAGACCATGTGTAACAACACCTGCACAGGATCGGTACATCCGAACATCACACAGGTACAGGATGGCAACAACAACTGCCCGAGTTACACCAGGAACGCAGAATCCCTCCATCAGTGCTCAGACTGTCCGCAATAGGCTGAGAGAGGCTAGACTGAGGGCTTGTAGGCCTGTTGTAAGGCAGGTCCTCACCAGACATCCTCAGCAACAACGTCACCTATGGGCACAAACCTACCGTCACTGGACCAGACAGGACTGGCAAACTGACGAGTTGCGGTTTTGTCTCACCAGGGGTGATGGTCGGATTCGCGTTTATCGTCGAAGGAATGAGCGTTACACCGAGGCCTGTACTCTGGAGCGGGATCGATATGGAGGTGGACGGTCCGTCATGGTCTGGGGCGGTGTGTCACAGCATCATCGGACTGAGCTTGTTGTCATTGCAGGAAATCTCAATGCTGTGCATTACTGGGAAGACATCCTCCTCCCTCATGTGGTACCCTTCCTGCAGACTCATCCTGACATGACCCTCCAGCATGACAATGCCACCAGCTATAATGCTCGTTCTGTGCGTGATTTCCTGCAAGACAGGAATGTCAGTGTTCTGCCATGGCCAGCGAAGAGCCCGGATCTCAATCCCATTGAGCACGTCTGGGACCTGTTGGATCGGAGGGTGAGGGCTAGGGCTAGGGCCATTCCCCCCAGAAATGTCCAGGAACTTGCAGGTGCCTTGGTGGAAGAGTGGGGTAACATCTCACAGCAAGAACTGGCAAATCTGGTGCAGTCCATGAGGAGGAGATGCACTGCAGTACTTAATGCAACTGGTGGCAACACCAGATACTGACTGTTACTTTTGATGTTGACTCCCCCTTTGTTCAGGGACACATTATTCCATTTCTGTTAGTCACATGTCTGTGGAACTTGTTCAGTTTATGTCTCAGTTGTTGAATCTTGTTATGTTCATACAAATATTTACACATGTTAAGTTTGCTGAAAATAAACGCAGTTGACAGTGAGAGGATGTTTCTTTTTTGCTGGGTTTATGATCAAATGAACACATAGGACTATCTCTCTGTCCATTCTTGGTCTGTAATTTCGACAGTGGTGTAAAAAGTACCCAATGTCATACCTAAGTAAAAGTAAAGATACCTTAATAGAAATGACTCAAGTAAAAGTGAAAGTTACCCAGTAAAATACTACTTGAGTAAAAGTCTAAAAGTGTTTGGTTTTAAATATACTTAGCTAAGTATCAAATGTAATTGCAAAAATATACTTAAGTATCAAAAGTAAAAGTATAAATCATTTAAAATTCCTTATTTTTCTTGTTTGTCCTTTAAAAAATATATATTTTATGGATAACCAGGGAAAATGTACGGAGTAAAAAGTAAATTATTTATCTACGAACGTAGTGAAGTAAAAGTTATCAAAAATATAAATAGTAAAGTACATATACCCCAAAAAACGACTTATGTAGTACTTAAAAGTATTTTTACTTAAGTACTTTACACCACTGAATTTTTGTAATTTGTATGGCATTATAAACTATTCTGCTAATATGTAAAATTACGTAGAATTGCATGAAATGTTTATAAAAAGCTATCAAAAATTCCATGTTGCCATGTAATGCTTAAAGGACAAAGAACAGTTTCTAAAACTGCATATGTAAAGCTCTGGTCTGTCCAAGAAGTGATGGTAAACGGTATAGACATGTTCTCTGCTATCCACTTTGTTTTAATTATTATTTTGGGTATAGGGGAGGTTTGCTGTTATTGTTTCTTCAAGCGTTCAGAGACGGTTTAGGTAAAATATTTACTGAAGGGAGCGCCATCCATTTGTTTTTAGTAAAGTCGGGCCATTCCAGCCTGGATGGGGGAAAAATCTGATTATTTTGGAAAAAAAGTTCAGTTGTATGCAGGTTGTCTCTTGAGAGGTCCACCCCAAAATAGACAAAACAGGAGAGCATAAGCAACATTTATATTAGTAGCAGACATACAGTACATGCAGACATGAATACATATTCTTCCACCAGGTGGCACATTTAACTATCAGTATTAATATTGTGCCACAAGAGGGCAGCCCAGCAACAAAACTCAGTTCATTAAGGGCTTAGCCTATAGGCTATGATTACAATTGATCAGATATTTATTATTTTACGGTCAGTGTGTTCATTTCATACATAGCCTTTTGTTGTGCGAACTGTTTCTGGCTGTGGAAAACAAGCAATGCCCAGAGTTGAGCAATGCTCACAACAACCGATGAATACAGCATGATTGAGGAGGCAACTGTCTAGAATAGATGCCAACGGTCTAGAATAGATGCCAGTGAAAAGACAAGTACAGACATTAGCCCACGCTTTCACACAAACACATGCACACACACAGGTTTACCATGTGTTTTTATTTGTATTTATCTGATCTAATATTGAAGACTTTAGTTTTAGTTCTTAGTTTTTTATTAATACTTTTATTATTACGTGGTATTACTGTTCTATTATTTCTCAATTTTCTGTCTCTCCGCATTGTTGAGAGAAACACACACACGCACGCACGCACGCACGCACGCACGCACGCACGCACGCACGCACGCACGCACGCACGCACGCACGCACGCACACACACACACACACACACACACACACACACCTAAAAGATAGGGCTGTCTGTAATGCAATGGAATAATGTAATGTCAACCTATTTCCTCTGCTCAAATCTCTACTTGTGCTCAATAGTCTAGGACTATTGATGACTATGCTGACTATTGTAATGTGTTTCACTGATACTAGGTCTACAAGAAAATACCAGGTCTACAAGAAAATACTAGGCCTACTAGGCCCACAAGAAGATACTAGTTCTAGTAGGTCCACAAGAAAATACTAGGCCTACTAGGTCCACAAGAAAATACTAGCCCTACTAGGTTTACAAGAAGATACTAGTTCTAATAGGTCCATAAGAAAATATTAGGTCTACTAGGTCTACAAGAAAATACTAGCCCTACTAGGTTTACAAGAAGATACTGGGCCTACTAGGCCTGCAAGAAGATACTAGTTCTAATAGGTCCACAAGAAAATACTAGGTCTACAAGAAAATACTAGGTCTACTAGGTTTATAAGAAGATACTAGGCCTACTAGGTCTACAAGAAAATACTAGGTCTACTAGGTCTACAAGAAGATACTAGGTCTACTAGGTCTACAAGAAAATACTAGGTCTAATAGGTCCACAAGAAAATACTAGGTCTACTAGGTCTACAAGAAAATACTAGCCCTACTAGGTTTACAAGAAGATACTAGGCCTACTAGGTCTACAAGAAAATACTAAGTCTACTAGGTCTACAAGAAAATACTAGGCCTACTAGGTCTACAAGAAAATACTAGGTCTACAAGAAAATACTTGGTCTACAAGAAAATACTAGGCCTACAAGAAAATACTAGGTCTACTAGGTCTACAAGAAAATACTAGGCCTACTAGGTCTACAAGAAAATACTAGGCCTACTAGGTCTACAAGAAAATACTAGGTCTACAAGAAAATACTAGGTCTACTAGGTCTACAAGAAAATACTAGGCCTACTAGGTCTACAAGAAAATACTAGGCCTACTAGGTCTACAAGAAAATACTAGGTCTACTAGGTCTACAAGAAAATACTAGCCCTACTAGGTCAACTAGAAAATACTCTTGATTTCTTATAAAAAAAAGGCAGTGTAGTTGGTATCTCTTCCCTTGTTAGTGTTCACTCGCCCCATAACCCACCTCACAACGTTAATCATTTATTGAATAACTCATCATTCCTCATATACAGATATATTTCACTATTACAGGAATACAGATTCACCTTCCTTCCCTCCCTCCCTCCCTCCCTCCCTCCCTCCCTCCCTCCCTCCCTAACTGATCCTCCTCTAGGATAGTTTATGGCCACTGATGCAGAGGAGACTGTGTCAGCACATATGACGTGCCTGTGTCTGTAAGATATAACTGGCCTCAGATCAGCTTTCAGAGGCATATTGGGGAAGAAAACACTAGTGCCTCTGTAGGCATGCCAAAATATTATTTCTAGGTGTATTGCCCAAGATGACATAAGATGTGACGTGGATGAGAACCTGTGGTCAAATGCAGAAGACAGGGTTGACTAGTATTGCTCTGTATCTGTATCGGTAGATGGTGTATATACAAATTCTTGTATTTTGGAATCACTCAATGCCATAAAATGACATAAAACATATTGAAGCATATTGCATCATGTCTGATACATTCCTGTAACATATACCACAGTGAATTCTAAACAGTAGAGGGGTGTCATCCTTGTTTTGTAGAGAAAACATTGTGTAATGCTACCTGTTGTTAGTGTTGTTTAGGTCATTGTTTTATGAGTGACAACGTGTGCTTGTTGGGAGACAACCTTTGCTAGTGTTATGGAAGAGTTGATTTGAGACATGTATGAAGTGTTTTGGTAGTTTTAGAGCATTTTCAACATGAAATTAACTTCTGTGCGAAGCTGAAAGTTAGTTAGGAGAACTGTGTGGAGTTTTGAAAAAGTGACCTAAGTATTGAGAAATGGGTCCTAGCGATTGTAAAAAACTGTAATAACCCTGCAGTGAAAAGGATTTAGGATCATCTTCCCATCCCTAAATCCTAACTTCATCCATTAGTTTGGAAAATGCAAAACTGACCCAAGATCAGGGTTTATGAGCAACTTAACCCTACTGCGTTGACAACCTAGCAAAATAGATAACCTAAGGTCACAGCAACTGCAAGGTCAGATAAGGAAACTGTGAGCACTGTAGTTACTAGGCTACATCATTTATTGGTTTTACCAATCAGGTGGATGTCTGCTGAGCCACCATTTTGGTTCTTGGGACACATGATTCATCTAACATAACTCACTTACCTCTCAGAGTGAGTGTAAACAATAGTTGAAGCGAGCCTGTGTGTCTGCAGGATTTGGGTGGAAAGAGCATTTCATGTGGGGCAGTGGACAAGGAACAATAGGACCGTGTTGGTTTTATGAAGAACAGGACCGTGTTCATTTTACTGGCATGCAACACACAACATTTTGTTTTTAATTGTGAAGGAAAACGGAAATGAGCGTTTCTTATCGGACAAGTGTGTTTAGTCCCTCCCCTCCTGTTTGAGTCAGGTTTCCTCTGTTTGGCTACATGCAGGACCATTCATCCACATCAATAGGTTTATATTTCTATGAGTTTACCAGTCAAGTTTCCATGGTCAGAGGTGCTGCACCCATTCTAGTGATTCTATTTCTATGCATCCATCCCAGCAACAAACACCCAAATCGCCTAATTCCTCTCTCCAATGCAGTCTATTGTTTTTCAAGTGCTAGCCTGGTCCCAGATCTGTTTGTGTTGCCAACAACAAACCTATAAATAAGCTAATGTTATCCCCCACGGTTATTACGGCTTCCGTATTTGGATTCATTTCTGTATCGGTTCTCTGGTTCTACTAAGGCCTTTCTCTCTCTACTCCATCCTATCTCCTTTCCCTCTCATCTGGGTTAGTTTCACCTGTCCAGATCTATCAGAATCCCTGCAAACAAAGAGTAGAAGATGAACAGAGGAAGTCACGTAGGACTACTGAGGTACAACCCAAGTCTCCCCAGCCATCCCTCTGGAGAAGAGGATTGAGATGCAGCCTAATAGGTTTCTCTGTACTGTGTAAGAGTATGGGAGATGAGTAGAGGAAGCCACTAAGGAGTATTTCGACACACAAACCAAATCTCCCCAGCTGTCTGAGAGGATTGAGAATGAAATACAGCCTAATATATTGAACAAAAATACAAATGCAACATGTAAAGTGTTGGTCCCAAGTTTCATGAGCTGAAATAAAAGATCCCAGAAATGTTAAATACGCACAAAAAGCTTATTCCCTGTTAGTGACCATTTCTCATTTGACAATATATTCATCCACCTGACAGGTTTGGCATGTCAATAAGCTGATTAAAGAAGCTGATTAAATAGAATGATCATTACACAGGTGCACAGGTGCTGGGGACAATAAAAGATCACTCTAAAATGGGCAGTTTTGTCACACAGCACAATGTCACAGATGTCTTAAGTTTAGAGGGAGCTTGCAATTGGCATGCTGACCGCAGGAATGTCCAACAGAGCTGTTGCCAGATAATTTAATGTTCATTTCTCTACCATAAGCCGCCTCCAACGTCGTTTTAGAGAATTTGGCAGTACGTCCAACCGGCCTCACAACTGCAGACCACTTGTAACCATGCCAGCCCAGGATCTCCACATCTGGCTTCACCTGTGGGATCGTCTGAGGAGGGGGGGAAGGATGGCGCTGAGGGGTATTTCTGTCTGTAATAAAGCATTTTTGTTTGGAAAAACTCATTCTGATTGGCTGTGCCTGGCTCTCCAGTGGGTGGGCATGGCTCCCAAGTGGGTGGGCCTATGCCTTCCCATGGCTGTGTCCCTGCCCAGTGACATCGGCTGATGTAAAAAGGGCTTTAAAAATACATTTGATTGATTGATTGATGTGAAATCCATAAATTAGGGCCTAATGAATTTATTTCAATTGATTGATTTCCTTCTACTAAATCTTTGAAATTGTTGAATGTTGCACAGATTGTTGAATGTTGCACAGATTACTCTGTGCTGTCTAAGGGTTTATGAAATGAGGAGAGGAAGCCACATCTCAGAGATACACCCCAAGTCTCCCCATTCATCCCTGCGGAAATGAGGTTTGAGATACACCCCAAGTCTCCCCATTCATCCCTGTGGAAATGAGGTTTGAGATACACCCCAAATCTCCCCATTCATCCCTGTGGAAATGAGGTTTGAGATACACCCCAAGTCTCCCCATTCATCCCTGTGGAAATGAGGTTTGAGATACACCCCAAGTCTCCCCATTCATCCCTGTGGAAATGAGGTTTGAGATACACCCCAAGTCTCCCCATTCATCCCTGTGGAAATGAGGTTTGAGATACACCCCAAGTCTCCCCATTAATTCCTGTAGAAATTAGATTTGAGATACACCCCAAGTCTCCCCATTCATCCCTGTGGAAATGAGGTTTGAGATACACCCCAAGTCTCCCCATTCATCCCTGTGGAAATGAGGTTTGAGATACACCCCAAGTCTCCCCATTCATCCCTGTGGAAAGAGGATTGAGATACACCCCGTCTCCCCATTCATCCCTGTGGAAAGAGGATTGAGATACACCCCATCTCCCCATTCATCCCTGTGGAAATGAGGTTTGAGATACACCCCAAGTCTCCCCATTCATCCCTGTGGAAAGAGGATTGAGATACACCCCGTCTCCCCATTCATCCCTGTGGAAAGAGGATTGAGTTACAGCCTAATAGGTTTCTCTGTGCTGTCTGACTACCAGAATCCTCATGCCTGTCTTGGGCCCAGGAATCCAGACTCTGGTAATGAGCAGAGAACAGCTTCTCTTCCTGAGCTGTTTACCGACTGACATACAACACACTGTTCCTGACAACTCTGATCCAGAGTCAGTTTTCCCCTCATCACATGTCACAGCATCTTGACCACACTTATCTACTGATCTGAAAACAGACAATATCACATCACATCTAACAACTGGAGCTGTCCTCACATTTTGGAATAAGAATAATATAATAATTCTGTCACTGTAGACACCTCATAGTAAATAGACCTACCATATTTAGTACGTTACTCTGTGCTGTGTATACAGGATTTCCTGCGTTACTACTGTTACCTTGGCAACAGCCTGATCACCAGAGAGGATAGATAGGTCTTTACGAGCCCCCCCCCCCCCCCCCCCCCCACACATACACAATACTTTCTCTTGAGTGTGCTGCATTAAAGAAACATGGGATGCATCTCAATTGGCTCCTTATGCCCTATTTGGTGCACTACTTTCGACCAGGGCCCATAGGAAATAGGGTGCTGTTTGGGACACAGTAATGCTCTTTCTTCCCTCCAGACTTCATTTTTTTGTGGGGAACTGAGTGTTTTGGAGCTCTTGGAATTGTTCACTTTTTTGTACGAGGCCAGCTGTCCGCCATGGTTTGGTTTCACTCCATATGAGATGGCCATCTTGACAGATTACATCCATCTTCTAACTAACGCCCACTCTACACCTGCTGCTCTCAATGTGTGTGTGTGTGTGTTTGTCTACACTCTTTGGCAGTGTGGGATTGAGTGAGTGTGAAGGTGCTGTGAATGTGCTTCTTGAGTCTTGATTAGAGTGGGAAATGTGTGTCTTTAGTTGGAGGCTGTGTGCGACTTCATATGTGTGTGTGTTTGTGCTTGAGTGTCTGTACAGTGTGTTTATTAGGATCCTCATTATCTTTAGCAGAAGCAGCAGCTATTCTTCCTGGGGTCCATAAAAAACACTAAACATTACAAAGTAACAAAACACTGATAGACAAGGACAGTCACACAAATTTAAAATACAACGATTGTGTGTACGTATGTTTGTGTGTGTACGTGTGTGTGTGTGCGTGCGCACATGTGTGTGTGTACGTGTGTGTGTACGTATGTTTGTGTCTGTACATATGTGTGTACGTATGTTTGTGTGTGTGTGTGTACGTATCTTTGTGTGTGTGTGTGTGTGTGCCCTCACAGTCCCCTCTGTTCCATGAGATGAATTTTAATCCATATTTTAAAGGTTATTCTGCTCTTTGCTGAGTAAATGGATCTGGAAGATAGTTCCATGTGATCATGTCTCTGTATAATACTGTACGTAGCCATCATGGCTCTGTATAATACTGTACGTAACCATCGTGTCTCTGTATAATACTATACGTAGCCATCATGTCTCTGTATAATACTGTACGTAGCCATCGTGTCTCTGTATAATACTGTACGTAGCCATCATGGCTCTGTATAATACTGTACGTAGCCATCGTGTCTCTGTATAATACTGTACGTAGCCATCGTGTCTCTGTATAATACTGTACGTAGTCATCGTGTCTCTGTATAATACTGTACGTAGCCATCGTGTCTCTGTATAATACTGTACGTAGCCATCGTGTCTCTGTATAATACTGTACGTAGCCATCTTGTCTCTGTATAATACTGTACGTAGCCATCATGGCTCTGTATAATACTGTACGTAGCCATCGTGGCTCTGTATAATACTGTACGTAGCCATCGTGTCTCTGTATAATACTGTACGTAGCCATCATGGCTCTGTAAAATACTGTACGTAGCCATCGTGGCTCTGTATAATACTGTACGTAGCCATCATGGCTCTGTATAATACTGTACGTAGCCATCATGTCTCTGTATAATACTGTACGTAGCCATCATGTCTCTGTATAATACCGTACATAGCCATCATGGCTCTGTATAATACTGTACGTAGCCATCGTGGCTCTGTATAATACTGTACGTAGCCATCGTGTCTCTGTAAAGTACTGTACGTAGCCATTGTGGCTCTGTATAATACTGTACATAGCCATCGTGTCTCTGTATAATACTGTACGTAGCCATCATGGCTCTGTATAATACTGTACGTAGCCATCATGGCTCTGTATAATACTGTACGTAGCCATCATGACTCTGTATAATACTGTACGTAGCCATCATGGCTCTGTATAATACTGTACGTAGCCATCGTGTCTCTGTATAATACTGTACGTAGCCATCGTGGCTCTTTATAATACTGTATGTAGCCATCGTGGCTCTGTATAATACTGTACGTAGCCATCATGGCTCTGTATAATACTATACGTAGCGGTCATGGCTCTTTATAATACTATACGTAGCCATCATGGCTCTTTATAATACTGTACGTAGCCATCATGTCTCTGTATAATACTATACGTAGCGGTCATGGCTCTTTATAATACTATACGTAGCCATCATGGCTCTTTATAATACTGTACGTTGCCATGAATTCGTTTTGGACTTGGGGACTGTATAGAGATCCCTGGCGGCATGTCTTGTGGGGTATGTATAGGTGTCAGAGCTGAATGTTATGCAGTGAGTCTCTCTCTCTCTCCGTGCTGTGACCCTGCCTCTAGCAGGACATGAGGAAAAGCTATAAATATCCTGTTGGAACAGACTTGGCTCACACCAGGCCCCATCACACGCACATCCCGCTGGGGAGGAGAGGGAACAAGAGAGGGAGTAAGGGAGAGAGTTTAGAAGGGAAAGAACAACATGGCATGGATCCTATGTCTTCTCTAACAGCGGAGGAGAGGAGCAGAGAGAGAGAGACCGGATATGAGTGAAAAGATAAAAAGTCTTGGGAGGAGAAAATAAGCAGGAAAAAATAAGAGAGAGACAGACAGAGACAGACAGACAGAAAGACAGAGACAGAGACAGAGACAGAGAGACAGAGACATAGAGAGAGACATAGAGACAAAGAGACAAAGAGACATACAGTTTAAATCGGAAGTTTACATACACTTATGTTGGAGTCATTAAAACTCGTTTTTCAACCACTCCACAAATTTCTTGTTAACAAACTATAGTTTTTCCAAGTCGGTTAGGACATCTGCTTTGTGCATGACACAAGGAATTTTTCCAACAAGTGTTTGCAGACAGATTATTTCACTTATTATTCACTGTATCACAATTCCAATGGGTCAGAACTTTACATACACTAAATTGACTGTGCCTTTAACCTTTCTGAACCACCCATCCCGGATCCGGGATAATTGTCATCAGAAACGCTGACTAGCATAGCGTAGCATAGCGCCACAGGTGAATAATATTACTAGAAAATATTAATATTCATGAAATCACAAGTGCAATATTGCAAAACACAGCTTAGCCTTTTATTAATCCACCTGTCGTCTCAGATTTTGAAATTATGCTTTACAGCTAAAGCAATACAAGCGTTTGTGTAAGTTTATCGATCGCTCGACAAAACAATAAGTACACTTAGCATCAGGTAACTTGGTCACAAAAATCAGAAAAGCAATCAAATTAATCGTTTACCTTTGATGATCTTCGGATGTTTTCACTCACGAGACTCCCAGTTAGACAACAAATGTTCCTTTTGTTCCATAAAGATCTTTTTTATATCCAAATACCTCTGTTAGTTTGCTGCGTTATGCCCAGGAATCCACCGGAAAGAGCGGTCACGACAACGCAGACAAAAATTACAAATGATATCCATAATGTCCACAGAAACATGTCAAACGTTTTTTATAATCCATCCTCAGGGTGTTTTTAAAATATCTATTCGATAATATATCAACCGGGACAGTTGGCTTTTCACTAGGACCGGGAGTAACAATGGCTGCTTTTCTCTTTTGCGAACAACTCACTCTGAGAGCCCCCACCTATCCACTTACGAAATGTGGTCGTTCACGTTCATTCTTCAAAATAAAAGCCTGAAACTATGTCTAAAGGCTGTTGACACCTTAGGGAAGCCATAGAAAAAGAAGTCTGGTTGATATCCCTTTAAATGGGCAATAGGGATGCATAGGAACAGAGAGGTTTCAAAAACAGGGGCACTTCCTGATTGGATTTTCCTCAGGTTTTCGCCTGCAATATCAGTTCTGTTTAACTCACAGACAATATTAAGACAGTTTTGGAAACTTTAGAGTGTTTTCTATCCTAATCTGACAATTATATGCATATTCTAGTTTCGGGGGCTGAGAAATAGGCAGTTTCAAATGGGTACGTTTTTTTAGCCAAAAACAAAAATAATGCCCCCTAGTCTTAAGAAGTTTTAAACAGCTTGGAAAATTCCAGAAAATTATGTCATGGCTTTAGAAGCTTCTGATAGGCTAATTGACATCATTTGAGTCAATTGGAGGTGTACCTGTGGATGTATTTCAAGGCCTACCTTCAAACTCAGTGCCTCTTTGCTTGACATCATGGGAAAATCAAAAGAAATCAGCCAAATTGTAGACCTCCACAAGTCTGGTTCATCCTTGGGAGTAATTTCCAAACGCCTGAAGGTACCACGTTCATCTGTACAAACAATAGTGTGCAAGTACTATGAACGTACTTTGGTGTGGAAAGTACAAATCAATCCCAGAACAACAGCAAAGGATCTTGTGAAGATGCTGGAGGAAACAGGTACAAAAGTATCTATATCCACAGTAAAACGAGTCCTAAATCGACATAGCCTGAAAGGCCGCTCAGCAAGGAAGAAGCCACTGCTCCAAAACCACCATAAAAAAGCCAGACTATGTTTTGCAACTGCACATGGGGACAAAGATCGTACTTTTTGGAGAAATGTCCTCTGGTCTGATGAAACAAAAATAGAACTGTTTGGCCATAATGACCATCGTTATGTTTGGAGGAAAAAGGGGGAGGCTTGCAAGCCAAAGAACACCATCCCAACCGTGAAGCACGGGGGTGGCAGCATCATGTTGTGGTGGTGCTTTTCTGAAGGAGGGACTGGTGCACTTCACAAAATAGATGGCATCATGAGGTAGGAATATTATGTGATATCTTGAAGCAACATCTCAAGACATCAGTCAGGAAGTTAAAGCTTGGTTGCAAATGGGTCTTCCAAATGGACAATGACCCCAAGCATACTTCCAAAGTTGTGGCAAAATGGCTTAAGGACAACAAAGTCAAGGTATTGGAGTGGCCATCACAAAGCCCCGACTTCAATCCTATAGAACATTTTTGGGCAGAACTGAAAAAGCGTGTGCGAGCAAGGAGGCCTACAAACCTGACTCATGTCAGGAGGAATGGGCCAAAATTCACCCAGCTTATTGTGGGAAGCTTGTGGAAGGCTACCCAAAACTTTTGACCCAAGTTAAACAATTGAAAGGCAATGCTACCAAATACTAATTGAGTGTATGTAAACTTCTGACCCACTGAGAATGTGATGAAAGAAATAAAAGCTAAAATAAATAATTCTCTCTACTATTTATCTGACATGTCACATTCTTAAAATAAAGTGGGGATCCTAACTGACCTAAGACAGGTTATTTTTATGAGGATTAAATGTCAGGAATTGTGAAAAACTGAGTTGAAATGTATTTTGGCTAAGGTGTATGTAAACTTCCGACTTCAACTGTGGAGAGACAGATAGAGACAGAGACAAAGAGACATAGAGAGACACAGAGACAGACAGAGACATAGAGAGACAGAGACAGACAGCGACAGAAACATAGAGAGAGAGACAGAGACGTAGAGAGACAGAGACGTAGAGAGACAGAGACATAAAGAGACACAGACATAGAGAGAGACAGACAGACACATAGAGACAGAGACTGAAACAGAGACAGAGACAGAGAGAGAGACAGAGAGACAGAGACAGAGACATAGAGACAGAGACGTAGAGAGACAGCGACAGAGAGACAGACAGAGACAGACAGTGAGAGAGACAGACAGAGAGAGACAGAGAGACAGAGAGACACAGAGAGAGACAGAGAAAGAGAGAAAGAGAGAGAGAAAGAGAGAGATAAAGAGGGAGACAGAGAGACTGAGAGACAGAGAGACAGAGAGACAGAGAGACAGAGAAACTGAGAGAGAGAGAGAGAGAGACTGAGAGACAGAGAGACTGAGAGAGAGAGAGAGAGAGAGAGACTGAGAGAGAGAGAGACAGAGAGAGAGAGAGAGAGACTGAGAGAGACAGAGAGACAGAGAGAGAGACTGAGAGACAGAGAGAGACAGAGAGAGAGAGAGACTGAGAGAGAGAGAGACTGAGAGACAGAGAGAGACATAGAATAGAATAAAAGAGTTCAGATTGCATCTGTACTGAACAACAGGAAATCAGCTTAAAGTGTGGTTTCCTGTGGACATTTCCTGTTTTAATTGGATTGGATTCGGCCTCTGCAGTTGGCTGTCACAGACTCTTGGAGCGTCTAAATGATCAGCTGTGTACTGACTGTAGTAGCAAGCTGCAGTGTCTTTGAATCATCATCTCACACTGACAGCAGACCAGCTTTAACACATACAGCAGAGTAGTTTAAACACTTTGGTATCTACTGTATCATATCTGATGCTAATGTATTATTCCCATTGATGTTGGAGAGGTGACAGTTCCAGATAGAGAGGAGTTGTTTTAGACAGCCCTCTGGTGACAGCCTGGATCTAATTGTTGGTGCTCAGTGGGATGGAGCATGGCAGTTGGGAGTAGAAGACAAATGTTTTTGTAACAAAAACAAAAACTGTTTTATTATATTCTGTTCTTGTCTATTCTACTTGGAAAGACCACTTGGTGTCCACTTGGAAAGGACTATAGAGGATTGGTGTCAACTTGGAAAGGACTATAGAGGATTGGTGTCAACTTGGAAAGGACTATAGAGGATTGGTGTCAACTTGGAAAGGACTGTAGAGGATTGGTGTCAACTTGGAAAGGACTATAGAGGATTGGTGTCCACTTGGAAAGGACTATAGAGGATTGGTGTCCACTTGGAAATGACTATAGAGGATTGGTGTCAACTTGGAAAGGTCTATAGAGGATTGGTGTCAACTTGGAAAGGTCTATAGAGGATTGGTGTCAACTTGGAAAGGTCTATAGAGGATTGGTGTCAACTTGGAAAGGACTATAGAGGATTGGTGTCAACTTGGAAAGGTCTATAGAGGATTGGTGTCCACTTGGAAAGGTCTATAGAGGATTGGTGTCAACTTGGAAAGGTCTATAGAGGATTGCTGCCTCTCATACAGGGCAGGGGAGGTATGATTCTGCTCTGGTTTCTTTCACAGTCAGTACATGTCATCATCATCATCATCCATCATCATCCTCATCTACATGTTACATGAGAAGATCACTCCATCCTCTCTGCGAACTTCACATCTCCTTCCATCTCACACTTTGGCCCGATTCATATTCACCCCTACATGAAATCCCCACAACCATGCTACATTCAACTAGTGGCACTAGAGTAGATGAACTGTGGTGATGGATGTTAGCCTGGTCCCAGATCTGTTTGTGCCGGCTCACCAACTAATGACCATAGGAGTTGGCAAGACAGCACAACCAGATCTGGGACCAGGCTAACATCCAGCATGTCAGTTAAACCGTCCTAGTGTCGTATATGAATCTAATTATTCCATTTCCACGTCACCGAATATAGCAAGATAACCATGCTTATTTGAGTGGAAAATAAATCTGAATTGTAAACAACAGCATTTAATGTAACTGCGCCCTTATGGTCCCTCCAACAAAGTCATTCCAATGACACTGTCTGTCTTCTGGTAACTGAATAGGACACTTCTCCATACACTGTCTGTCTTCTGGTAACTGAATAGGCCACTTCTTCATACACTGTCTGTCTTCTGGTAACTGAATAGGAAACTTCTCCATACACTGTCTGTCTTCTGGTAACTGAATAGGACACTTCTTCATACACTGTCTGTCTTCTGGTAACTGAATAGGACACTTCTCCATACACTGTCTGTCTTCTGGTAACTGAATAGGACACTTCTTCATACACTGTCTGTCTTCTGGTAACTGAATAGGACACTTCTCCATACACTGTCTGTCTTCTGGTAACTGAATAGGCCACTTCTCCATACACTGTCTGTCTTCTGGTAACTGAATAAGACACTTCTCCATACACTGTCTGTCTTCTGGTAACTGAATAGGCCACTTCTCCATACACTGTCTGTCTTCTGGTAACTGAATAGGCCACTTCTTCATACACTGTCTGTCTTCTGGTAACTGAATAGGCCACTTCTTCATACACTGTCTGTCTTCTGGTAACTGAATAGGACACTTCTCCATACACTGTCTGTCTTCTGGTAACTGAATAGGCCACTTCTTCATACACTGTCTGTCTTCTGGTAACTGAATAGGACACTTCTTCATACACTGTCTGTCTTCTGGTAACTGAATAGGACACTTCTCCATACACTGTCTGTCTTCTGGTAACTGAATAGGACACTTCTCCATACACTGTCTGTCTTCTGGTAACTGAATAGGCCACTTCTTCATACACTGTCTGTCTTCTGGTAACTGAATAGGACACTTCTTCATACACTGTCTGTCTTCTGGTAACTGAATAGGCCACTTCTTCATACACTGTCTGTCTTCTGGTAACTGAATAGGCCACTTCTCCATACACTGTCTGTCTTCTGGTAACTGAATAGGACACTTCTCCATACACTGTCTGTCTTCTGGTAACTGAATAGGACACTTCTCCATACACTGTCTGTCTTCTGGTAACTGAATAGGACACTTCTTCATACACTGTCTGTCTTCTGGTAACTGAATAGGCCACTTCTTCATACACTGTCTGTCTTCTGGTAACTGAATAGGCCACTTCTTCATACACTGTCTGTCTTCTGGTAACTGAATAGGACACTTCTCCATACACTGTCTGTCTTCTGGTAACTGAATAGGCCACTTCTTCATACACTGTCTGTCTTCTGGTAACTGAATAGGACACTTCTTCATACACTGTCTGTCTTCTGGTAACTGAATAGGACACTTCTTCATACACTGTCTGTCTTCTGGTAACTGAATAGGACACTTCTCCATACACTGTCTGTCTTCTGGTAACTGAATAGGCCACTTCACCATACACTGTCTGTCTTCTGGTAACTGAATAGGACACTTCTCCATACACTGTCTGTCTTCTGGTAACTGAATAGGCCACTTCTTCATACACTGTCTGTCTTCTGGTAACTGAATAGGACACTTCTCCATACACTGTCTGTCTTCTGGTAACTGAATAGGACACTTCTTCATACACTGTCTGTCTTCTGGTAACTGAATAGGACACTTCTCCATACACTGTCTGTCTTCTGGTAACTGAATAGGACACTTCTTCATACACTGTCTGTCTTCTGGTAACTGAATAGGACACTTCTCCATACACTGTCTGTCTTCTGGTAACTGAATAGGACACTTCTCCATACACTGTCTGTCTTCTGGTAACTGAATAAGACACTTCTCCATACACTGTCTGTCTTCTGGTAACTGAATAGGCCACTTCTCCATACACTGTCTGTCTTCTGGTAACTGAATAGGCCACTTCTTCATACACTGTCTGTCTTCTGGTAACTGAATAGGCCACTTCTTCATACACTGTCTGTCTTCTGGTAACTGAATAGGCCACTTCTTCATACACTGTCTGTCTTCTGGTAACTGAATAGGACACTTCTCCATACACTGTCTGTCTTCTGGTAACTGAATAGGCCACTTCTTCATACACTGTCTGTCTTCTGGTAACTGAATAGGACACTTCTCCATACACTGTCTGTCTTCTGGTAACTGAATAGGCCACTTCTCCATACACTGTCTGTCTTCTGGTAACTGAATAGGACACTTCTCCATACACTGTCTGTCTTCTGGTAACTGAATAGGACACTTCTTCATACACTGTCTGTCTTCTGGTAACTGAATAGGACACTTCTTCATACACTGTCTGTCTTCTGGTAACTGAATAGGACACTTCTCCATACACTGTCTGTCTTCTGGTAACTGAATAGGCCACTTCTTCATACACTGTCTGTCTTCTGGTAACTGAATAGGACACTTCTTCATACACTGTCTGTCTTCTGGTAACTGAATAGGCCACTTCTTCATACACTGTCTGTCTTCTGGTAACTGAATAGGACACTTCTCCATACACTGTCTGTCTTCTGGTAACTGAATAGGCCACTTCACCATACACTGTCTGTCTTCTGGTAACTGAATAAGACACTTCTCCATACACTGTCTGTCTTCTGGTAACTGAATAGGACACTTCTCCATACACTGTCTGTCTTCTGGTAACTGAATAGGACACTTCTTCATACACTGTCTGTCTTCTGGTAACTGAATAGGCCACTTCTCATACACTGTCTGTCTTCTGGTAACTGAATAGGACACTTCTTCATACACTGTCTGTCTTCTGGTAACTGAATAGGACACTTCTCCATACACTGTCTGTCTTCTGGTAACTGAATAGGACACTTCTCCATACACTGTCTGTCTTCTGGTAACTGAATAGGACACTTCTCCACACACTGTCTGTCTTCTGGTAACTGAATAGGACACTTCTCCATACACTGTCTGTCTTCTGGTAACTGAATAGGCACTCTCATACACTGTCTGTCTTCTGGTAACTGAATAGGCCACTTCTCATACACTGTCTGTCTTCTGGTAACTGAATAGGCCACTTCTTCATACACTGTCTGTCTTCTGGTAACTGAATAGGACACTTCTTCATACACTGTCTGTCTTCTGGTAACTGAATAGGGCACTTCTTCATACACTGTCTGTCTTCTGGTAACTGAATAGGACACTTCTCATACACTGTCTGTCTTCTGGTAACTGAATAGGACACTTCTCCATACACTGTCTGTCTTCTGGTAACTGAATAGGACACTTCTCCATACACTGTCTGTCTTCTGGTAACTGAATAGGCCACTTCTTCATACACTGTCTGTCTTCTGGTAACTGAATAGGACACTTCTCCATACACTGTCTGTCTTCTGGTAACTGAATAGGACACTTCTACATACACTGTCTGTCTTCTGGTAACTGAATAGGCCACTTCTTCACACACTGTCTGTCTTCTGGTAACTGAATAGGCCACTTCTTCATACACTGTCTGTCTTCTGGTAACTGAATAGGGCACTTCTTCATACACTGTCTGTCTTCTGGTAACTGAATAGGACACTTCTCCATACACTGTCTGTCTTCTGGTAACTGAATAGGACACTTCTCCATACACTGTCTGTCTTCTGGTAACTGAATAGGACACTTCTCCATACACTGTCTGTCTTCTGGTAACTGAATAGGACACTTCTCCATACACTGTCTGTCTTCTGGTAACTGAATAGGCCACTTCTTCATACACTGTCTGTCTTCTGGTAACTGAATAGGACACTTCTTCATACACTGTCTGTCTTCTGGTAACTGAATAGGCCACTTCTTCATACACTGTCTGTCTTCTGGTAACTGAATAGGACACTTCTCCATACACTGTCTGTCTTCTGGTAACTGAATAGGCCACTTCTCCATACACTGTCTGTCTTCTGGTAACTGAATAGGACACTTCTCCATACACTGTCTGTCTTCTGGTAACTGAATAGGCCACTTCTTCATACACTGTCTGTCTTCTGGTAACTGAATAGGACACTTCTCCATACACTGTCTGTCTTCTGGTAACTGAATAGGACACTTCTTCATACACTGTCTGTCTTCTGGTAACTGAATAGGACACTTCTCCATACACTGTCTGTCTTCTGGTAACTGAATAGGACACTTCTTCATACACTGTCTGTCTTCTGGTAACTGAATAGGACACTTCTCCATACACTGTCTGTCTTCTGGTAACTGAATAGGACACTTCTTCATACACTGTCTGTCTTCTGGTAACTGAATAGGCCACTTCTTCATACACTGTCTGTCTTCTGGTAACTGAATAGGACACTTCTTCATACACTGTCTGTCTTCTGGTAACTGAATAGGACACTTCTCCATACACTGTCTGTCTTCTGGTAACTGAATAGGACACTTCTCCATACACTGTCTGTCTTCTGGTAACTGAATAGGACACTTCTCCATACACTGTCTGTCTTCTGGTAACTGAATAGGACACTTCTCCATACACTGTCTGTCTTCTGGTAACTGAATAGGACACTTCTACATACACTGTCTGTCTTCTGGTAACTGAATAGGCCACTTCTTCATACACTGTCTGTCTTCTGGTAACTGAATAGGACACTTCTCCTACACTGTCTGTCTTCTGGTACTGAATAGGACACTTCTTCATACACTGTCTGTCTTCTGGTAACTGAATAGGGACACTTCTCCATACACTGTCTGTCTTCTGGTAACTGAATAGGACACTTCTCCATACACTGTCTGTCTTCTGGTAACTGAATAGGACACTTCTCCATACACTGTCTGTCTTCTGGTAACTGAATAGGACACTTCTTCATACACTGTCTGTCTTCTGGTAACTGAATAGGCCACTTCTTCATACACTGTCTGTCTTCTGGTAACTGAATAGGCCACTTCTCCATACACTGTCTGTCTTCTGGTAACTGAATAGGACACTTCTACATACACTGTCCTGTCTTCTCGGTAACTGAATAGGCCACTTCTTCACATACACTGTCTGTCTTCTGGTAACTGAATAGGCCACTTCTTCATACACTGTCTGTCTTCTGGTAACTGAATAGGACACTTCTTCATACACTGTCTGTCTTCTGGTAACTGAATAGGACACTTCTTCATACACTGTCTGTCTTCTGGTAACTGGAATAGGCCACTTCTCCATACACTGTCTGTCTTCTGGTAACTGAATAGGACACTTCTCATACACTGTCTGTCTTCTGGTAACTGAATAGGACACTTCTCCATACACTGTCTGTCTTCTGGTACTGAATAGGCCACTTCTTCATACACTGTCTGTCTTCTGGTAACTGAATAGGCCACTTCTTCATACACTGTCTGTCTTCTGGTAACTGAATAGGCCACTTCTTCATACACTGTCTGTCTTCTGGTAACTGAATAGGACACTTCTCCATACACTGTCTGTCTTCTGGTAACTGAATAGGCCACTTCATCCATACACTGTCTGTCTTCTGGTAACTGAATAGGACACTTCTCCATACACTGTCTGTCTTCTGGTAACTGAATAGGCACTTCTTCATACACTGTCTGTCTTCTGGTAACTGAATAGGACACTTCTCCATACACTGTCTGTCTTCTGGTAACTGAATAGGACACTTCTTCATACACTGTCTGTCTTCTGGTAACTGAATAGGCCACTTCTTCATACACTGTCTGTCTTCTGGTAACTGAATAGGACACTTCTTCATACACTGTCTGTCTTCTGGTAACTGAATAGGACACTTCTCCATACACTGTCTGTCTTCTGGTAACTGAATAGGACACTTCTCCATACACTGTCTGTCTTCTGGTAACTGAATAGGACACTTCTTCATACACTGTCTGTCTTCTGGTAACTGAATAGGACACTTCTCCATACAACTGTCTGTCCTCTTGGTAACTGAATAGGCCACTTCTTCATACACTGTCTGTCTTCTGGTAACTGAATAGGACACTTCTCATACACTGTCTGTCTTCTGGTAACTGAATAGGACACTTCTCATACACTGTCTGTCTTCTGGTAACTGAATAGGCCACTTCTTCATACACTGTCTGTCTTCTGGTAACTGAATAGGACACTTCTTCATACACTGTCTGTCTTCTGGTAACTGAATAGGAACACTTCTTCATACACTGTCTGTCTTCTGGTAACTGAATAGGACACTTCTCCATACACTGTCTGTCTTCTGGTAACTGAATAGGCCACTTCTTCATACACTGTCTGTCTTCTGGTAACTGAATAGGACACTTCTTCATACACTGTCTGTCTTCTGGTAACTGAATAGGACACTTCTCCATACACTGTCGGTCTTCTGGTAACTGAATAGGACACTTCTCATACACTGTCTGTCTCTGGTAACTGAATAGGCCACTTCTTCATACACTGTCTGTCTTCTGGTAACTGAATAGAGGACACTTCTCATACACTGTCTGTCTTCTGGTAACTGAATAGGCCACTTCTTCATACACTGTCTGTCTTCTGGTAACTGAATAGGACACTTCTTCATACACTGTCTGTCTTCTGGTAACTGAATAGGCCACTTCTCCATACACTGTCTGTCTTCTGGTAACGGAATAGGACACTTCTCCATACACTGTCTGTCTTCTGGTAACTGAATAGGCCACTTCTTCATACACTGTCTGTCTTCTGGTAACTGAATAGGACACTTCTTCATACACTGTCTGTCTTCTGGTAACTGAATAGGCCACTTCTTCATACACTGTCTGTCTTCTGGTAACTGAATAGGCCACTTCTTCATACACTGTCTGTCTTCTGGTAACTGAATAGGCCACCTTCTTCAATAGGACACTTCTCCATACACTGTCTAGTCTTCTGGTAACTGAATAGGACACTTCTCCATACACTGTCTGTCTTCTGGTAAGCTGAATAGGACACTTCTCCTACACTGTCTGTCTTCTGGTAAACTGAATAGGCCACTTCTTCATACACTGTCTGTCTTCTGGTAACTGAATAGGGACACTTCTCCATACACTGTCTGTCTCTGGTAACTGAATAGGACACTTCTACATACACTGTCTGTCTTCTGGTACTGAATAGGCCACTTCTTCACACACTGTCTGTCTTCTGGTAACTGAATAGGCCACTTCTTCATACACTGTCTGTCTTCTGGTAACCTGAATAGGGGCACTTCTTCATACACTGTCTGTCTTCTGGTAACTGAATAGGACACTTCTCCATACACTGTCTGTCTTCTGGTACTGAATAGGCCACTTCTTCTCCATACACTGTCTGTCTTCTTCTGGTAACTGAATAGGACACTTCTCCATACACTGTCTGTCTTCTGGTAACTGAATAGGACACTTCTTCATACACTGTCTGTCTTCTGGTAACTGAATAGGCCACTTCTTCATACACTGTCTGTCTTCTGGTAACTGAATAGGCCACTTCTTCATACACTGTCTGTCTTCTGGTAACTGAATAGGCCACTTCTTCATACACTGTCTGTCTTCTGGTAACTGAATAGGACACTTCTCCATACACTGTCTGTCTTCTGGTAACTGAATAGGACACTTCTCCATACACTGTCTGTCTTCTGGTAACTGAATAGGACACTTCTCCATACACTGTCTGTCGTCTGGTAACTGAATAGGCACTTCTTTCATACACTGTCTGTCTTCTGGTACTGAATAGGACACTTCTCCATACACTGTCTGTCTTCTGGTAACTGAATAGGACACTTCTCCATACACTGTCTGTCTTCTGGTAACTGAATAGGACACTTCTCATACACTGTCTGTCTTCTGGTAACTGAATAGGACACTTCTTCATACACTGTCTGTCTTCTGGTAACTGAATAGGACACTTCTCCATACACTGTCTGTCTTCTGGTAACTGAATAGGACACTTCTCCATACACTGTCTGTCTTCTGGTAACTGAATAGGACACTTCTCCATACACTGTCTGTCTTCTGGTAACTGAATAGACACTTCTCCATACACTGTCTGTCTTCTGGTAACTGATAGGCCACTTCTCATACACTGTCTGTCTTCTGGTAACTGAATAGGCCACTTCTTCATACACTGTCTGTCTTCTGGTAACTGAATAGGCCACTTCTTCATACACTGTCTGTCTTCTGGTAACTGAATAGGACACTTCTTCATACACTGTCTGTCTTCTGGTAACTGAATAGGACACTTCTTCATACACTGTCTGTCTTCTGGTAACTGAATAGGGCACTTCTTCATACACTGTCTGTCTTCTGGTAACTGAATAGGACACTTCTCATACACTGTCTGTCTTCTGGTAACTGAATAGGACACTTCTCCATACACTGTCTGTCTTCTGGTAACTGAATAGGACACTTCTTCATACACTGTCTGTCTTCTGGTAACTGAATAGGACACTTCTCCATACACTGTCTGTCTTCTGGTAACTGAATAGGACACTTCTCCATACACTGTCTGTCTTCTGGTAACTGAATAGGCACTTCTCATACACTGTCTGTCTTCTGGTAACTGAATAGGACACTTCTTCATACACTGTCTGTCTTCTGGTAACTGAATAGGCCACTTCTTCATACACTGTCTGTCTTCTGGTAACTGAATAGGACCACTTCTTCATACACTGTCTGTCTTCTGGTAACTGAATAGGCCACTTCTTCATACACTGTCTGTCTTCTGGTAACTGAATAGGACACTTCTCCATACACTGTCTGTCTTCTGGTAACTGAATAGGCCACTTCTTCATACACTGTCTGTCTTCTGGTAACTGAAATAGGACACTTCTTCCATACACTGTCTGTCTTCTGGTAACTGAATAGGACACTTCTTCCATACACTGTCTGTCTTCTGGTAACTGAATAGGACACTTCTTCATACACCTGTCTGTCTTCTGGTAACTGAATAGGACACTTCTTCATACACTGTCTGTCTTCTGGTAACTGAATAGGCCACTTCTTCATACACTGTCTGTCTTCTGGTAACTGAATAGGACACTTCTTCCATACACTGTCTGTCTTCTGGTAACTGAATAGGCCACTTCTTCATACACTGTCTGTCTTCTGGTAACTGAATAGGCACTTATACTGTCTGCTTCTGTAACTGAATAGACCTTACACTGGTCTGTCTTCTGGTAACTGAATAGGACACTTCTCATACACTGTCTGTCTTCTGGTAACTGAATAGGACACTTCTCCATACACTGTCTGTCTTCTGGTAACTGAATAGGACACTTCTTCCATACACTGTCTGTCTTCTGGTAACTGAATAGGGCACTTCTTCATACACTGTCTGTCTTCTGGTAACTGAATAGGACACTTCTTCATACACTGTCTGTCTTCTGGTACTGAATAGGACACTTCTCCATACACTGTCTGTCTTCTGGTAACTGAATAGGACACTTCTCATACACTGTCTGTCTTCTGGTAACTGAATAGGACACTTCTTCCATACACTGTCTGTCTTCTGGTAACTGAATAGGACACTTCTCCATACACTGTCTGTCTTCTGGTAACTGAATAGGACACTTCTCCATACACTGTCTGTCTTCTGGTAACTGAATAGGACACTTCTTCATACACTGTCTGTCTTCTGGTAACTGAATAGGCCACTTCTTCATACACTGTCTGTCTTCTGGTAACTGAATAGGACACTTCTTCATACACTGTCTGTCTTCTGGTAACTGAATAGGACACTTCTCCATACACTGTCTGTCTTCTGGTACTGAATAGGCCACTTCTTCATACACTGTCTGTCTTCTGGTAACTGAATAGGCCACTTCTTCATACACTGTCTGTCTTCTGGTAACTGAATAGGCCACTTCTTCATACACTGTCTGTCTTCTGGTAACTGAATAGGACACTTCTCCATACACTGTCTGTCTTCTGGTAACTGAATAGGCCACTTCTCATCACTGTCCTGTCTTCTGGTAACTGAATAGGACACTTCTTCATACACTGTCTGTCTTCTGGTAACTGAATAGGACTACTTCTTCATACACTGTCTGTCTTCTGGTAACTGAATAGGACACTTTCTCATACACTGTCTGTCTTCTGGTAACTGGGGCTTCTCCATACACTGTCTGTCTTCTGGTAACTGAATAGGACACTTCTTCATACACTGTCTGTCTTCTGGTACTGAATAGGCACTTCTTCATACACTGTCTGTCTTCTGGTAACTGAATAGGACACTTCTCCAAACCTGTCTGTCTTCTGGTAACTGAATAGGCACTTCTCCATACACTGTCTGTCTTCTGGTAACTGAATAGGACACTTCTTCCATACACTGTCCTGTCTTCTGTAACTGAATAGGCACTTCTTCATACACTGTCTGTCTTCTGTAACTGAATAGGACACTTCTCCATACTGTCTGTCTTCTGGTAACTGAATAGGACACTTCTCCATACACTGTCTGTCTTCTGGTAACTGAATAGGCCACTTCTTCATACACTGTCTGTCTTCTGGTAACTGAATAGGCCTTCTTCATACACTGTCTGTCTTCTGGTAACTGAATAGGACACTTCTCCATACACTGTCTGTCTTCTGGTAACTGAATAGGCCACTTCTTCATACACTGTCTGTCTTCTGGTAACTGATAGGACACTTTCTTCATACACTGTCTGTCTTCTGGTAACTGAATAGGCCTTCTCATACACTGTCTGTCTTCTGGTAACTGAATAGGACACTTCTCCATACACTGTCTGTCTTCTGGTAACTGAATAGGACACTTCTCCATACACTGTCTGTCTTCTGGTAACTGAATAGGCCACTTCTTCATACACTGTCTGTCTTCTGGTAACTGAATAGGACTCTTCATACACTGTCTGTCTTCTGGTAACTGAATAGGACACTTCTCATACACTGTCTGTCTTCTGGTAACTGAATAGGACACTTCTTCATACACTGTCTTCTTCTGGTAACTGAATAGGCACTTCTTCATACACTGTCTGTCTTCTGGTAACTGAATAGGCACTTCTTCATACACTGTCTGTCTTCTGGTAACTGAATAGGCCTTCTTCATACACTGTCTGTCTTCTGGTAACTGAATAGGACACTTCTTCATACACTGTCTGTCTTCTGGTAACTGAATAGGACACTTCTTCATACACTGTCTGTCTTCTGGTAACTGAATAGGCACTTCTTCATACACTGTCTGTCTTCTGGTAACTGAATAGGCACTTCTCATACACTGTCTGTCTTCTGGTAACTGAATAGGACACTTCTCATACACTGTCTGTCTTCTGGTAACTGAATAGGCACTTCTCTACACTGTCTGTCTTCTGGTAACTGAATAGGAACACTTCTCATACACTGTCTGTCTTCTGGTAACTGAATAGGACACTTCTTCATACACTGTCTGTCTTCTGGTAACTGAATGGCCACTTCTCCATACACTGTCTGTCTTCTGGTAACTGAATAGGACACTTCTCCATACAACTGTCTGTCTTCTGGTAACTGAATAGGCACTTCTTCCATACACTGTCTGTCTTCTGTAACTGAATAGGACACTTCTTCATACACTGTCTGTCTTCTGGTAACTGAATAGGCACTTCTTCATACACTGTCTGTCTTCTGGTAACTGAATAGACACTTCTCATACACTGTCTGTCTTCTGGTAACTGAATAGGACACTTCTCCATACACTGTCTGTCTTCTGGTAACTGAATAGGCACTTCTTCATACACTGTCTGTCTTCTGGTAACTGAATAGGACACTTCTTCATACACTGTCTGTCTTCTGGTACTGAATAGGACACTTCTCATACACTGTCTGTCTTCTGGTAACTGAATAGGACACTTCTTCATACACTGTCGGTCTTCTGGTAACTGAATAGGACACTTCTCATACACTGTCTGTCTTCTGGTACTGATAGGCACTTCTCCATACACTGTCTGTCTTCTGGTAACTGAATAGGACACTTCTCCTACACTGTCTGTCCTTCTGGTAACTGAATAGGCCACTTCTCCATACACTGTCTGTCTTCTGGTAACTGAATAGGACACTTCCTCATACACTGTCCTGTCTTCTGGTAACTGAATAGGACACTTCTTCATACACTGTCTGTCTTCTGGTAACTGAATAGGACACTTCTTCATACACTGTCTGTCTTCTGGTAACTGAATAGGACACTTCTTCATACACTGTCTGTCTTCTGGTACTGAATAGGACACTTCTTCATACACTGTCTGTCTTCTGGTAACTGAATAGGCACTTCTTCATACACTGTCCTGTCTTCTGGTAACTGAATAGGCACTTCTTCATACACTGTCTGTCTTCTGGTAACTGAATAGGGCACACTTCTTCATACACTGTCTGTCTTCTGGTAACTGAATAGGCACTTCTTCATACACTGTCTGTCTTCTGGTAACTGAATAGCACTTCTCCATACACTGTCTGTCTTCTGGTAACTGAATAGGCCACTTCTCCATACACTGTCTGTCTTCTGGTAACTGAATAGGACACTTCTCCATACACTGTCTGTCTTCTGGTAACTGAATAGGCACTTCTTCATACACTGTCTGTCTTCTGGTAACTGAATAGGCACTTCTTCATACACTGTCTGTCTTCTGGTACTGAATAGGACACTTCTTCCATACACTGTCTGTCTCTGGTAACTGAATAGGACACTTCTCCATACACTGTCTGTCTTCTGGTAACTGAATAGGCCACTTCTTCATACACTGTCTGTCTTCTGGTAACTGAATAGGCACTTCTTCATACGCTGTCTGTCTTCTGGTAACTGAATAGGCCACTTCTTCATACACTGTCTGTCTTCTGGTAACTGAATAGGACACTTCTCCATACACTGTCTGTCTTCTGGTAACTGAATAGGCACTTCTCATACACTGTCTGTCTTCTGGTAACTGAATAGGACACTTCTCCATACACTGTCTGTCTCTGGTAACTGAATAGGACACTTCTTCATACACTGTCTGTCTTCTGGTAACTGAATAGGCACTTCTCCATACACTGTCTGTCTCTGGTAACTGAATAGGCACTTCTTCATACACTGTCTGTCTTCTGGTAACTGAATAGGCACTTCTTCATACACTGTCTGTCTTCTGGTAACTGAATAGGACACCTTCTCATACACTGTCCTGTCTTCTGGTAACTGAATAGGACACTTCTCCATACACTGTCTGTCTTCTGGTAACTGAATAGGCCATTCTTCATACCTGTCTGTCTTCTGGTAACTGAATAGGCACTTCTTCATACACTGTCTGTCTTCTGACACAGAGACTTTCATCTAAATCTATAAATGGATCAGC